>NC_091743.1:40085827-40098327 GCF_043380555.1 Nothobranchius furzeri
AAGACAGGAGAGATATGATCTCTCTTTTTAATTCTCATCAGAACTCTAGCTGCAACATTTTGGACAAGCTGAAGACTTTTAACTACATTCTGTGGACTTCCTGAGAGTAATGAATTACAGTAATCCAGTCTTGATGTAATAAATGCATGAACTAGTTTTTCAGCATCACTCCTGGAAAGGATGCTTCTAAACTTAGCAGTATTCCGAAGGTGGAAAAAGGAAATCCTACAAACCTGTTTAACCTGGGATTTGAATGACATGTCCTGGTCAAAGATAACACCAAGGTTCCTTGCTTTGTTCTCGGAGATTAATGTAATGCCATTCAGGTTAGGTGACTGACTAAGCAATTTCCTTTTCTGGATTTCTGGTCCAAAGATGAGAACTTCCGTCTTGTCTTGATTTAAAAGCAAAAAGTTTAGAGTCATCCAATGTTTTATGTCCTCAAGACAAGCCTGTAATCTACCCAACCGATTAGGTTCATCAGGGTTAATGGATAAATATAACTGAGTATCGTCAGCATAACAGTGGAAATCTATCCCATGCTGTTAAATGATTTTACCAATTGGGAGCATATACATAGTAAAAAGAATTGGTCCAAGCACTGAACCCTGTGGTACTCCACAAGTAACCCTGGAGTATGAAGAAGATTTGTCATGTACATTTATAAAATGAAATCTGTCAGACAGGTAGGATTCAAACCAGCCTAACGCTGTTCCTTTGATCCCTACAACATGTTCAAGCCTTTCCAAAAGAACATTGTGATCAACTGTGTCAAAGGCAGCACTGAGATCTAACAAGACTAGAACAGACACAAGATTCTTATCTGAGGCCATGACAATATCATTTGTAACTCTCACTAATGCAGTTTCAGTGCTGTGATACTCTCTAAAACCAGACTGAAATTCCTCAAACAGAGCATTAGTGTTTAAATGTTCACATGCTTGGACGGCCACTATTTTCTCCAGGACTTTGGATTAAAATGGAAGGTTAGATATTGGTCTATAATTCATTGGGTCATCTGGATCCAGAGAAGGCTTCTTAAGTGAAGGTTTGATTACAGCAACCTTAAAATCCTGTGGTACATATCCATTTACTAAGGATAGATTGAATATATCTAGAATGGGGGCAGTAACCAAAGGAAATGCATGTTTAAATAATTTGGTTGGAATTGGATCTAAAATGCAAGTTGAAGGTTTAGATGAAGCTAATATTTTTAATAAATCTGAAAGCTCAACTGGATCAAAACGGTTCAAGCACAGATGAGGTTCTACAGTTACCTCTGATGCTGCCTCACTTACTGAGGAAGAAGAAATTGCATTAGGGAGGATGTTAATTATTTTGTTTCTAATAGAATTAATTTTACTCGTGAAAAATCCCATAAAGTCGTTACTGCTGAGGGCTAAGGGAATAGATGGCTCAGAGCTATGATTCTGTGTAAGTTTAGCAACTGTACTGAAAAGAATTTTAGGATTATGCTTATTCTACTCAATTAACGCTGAGAAATAAGCAGTTCTAGTTTGTCGAAGCTTATTTTTATAAAGCACAAGACTATTTTTCCAGCATAAGTAAGACTCCTCCTGGTGTGTAGAGCGCCATGTTCTCTCCAATTTTCTAGAGTTTTGATTTAAAGCACGTAAATGAGAACTAAACCAGGGAGCCAACTTCCTGTCCCTAATTACCTTCTTTTTTAAAGTGGCAACATCATCTAATGCCACACGTAAAGAGGAATTAACATGATGAACTAAGGCATCAATTTGTGAGGGGCTAGAACTGAAAATATTGCCCTCTGCTACGTTCCTCTGAGATGCTGAGGACAGTAAAAATGGAACAGTTGATTTAAAAGATGCAACTGCGTTGTCAGATAGAGACCGACTAGAGTGAAATTTACTTTCATGTCTCGAGAACTCAGTTATAACATACTCAAAGGTTATCAGAAAGTGGTCCGAGAGGACTGGATTATGTGGAAAGTTCGTTATTTCCTCACACTCTATGCCATAAGTCAGCACAAGGTCCAATGTATGATGGCAGGAGTGGGTGGAGCTATGTATTCTTTCAGTAAAACCAATTGAGTCAAAGATATTACTAAAGGCTACATTGAGGCTATCATTTTCAATGTCCACATGAATGTTAAATTCCCCCACTATAATGACCTTATCAGTATTTAGCACCAAATCAGATAAAAAATCAGAGATCTGATCCAAAAACTCAGAGTAAGGGCCTGGTGGATGATATAAAACTACAAACAAGAGTGGTTTTACAGTTTTACAATCTGGATTAGGAAAACTAAGAATAAGATGTTCAAATGAACTGTAGCTATTTACTCGTAAGGGATTGATTAATAGGTCTGAATGAAAAATGGGTGCTACTCATAGGCGTCATTTTAACCGGGGACGCCGGGGACATGTCCCTGGCAAAATTCGTGATTGGCAGCGGTGTCCCCCCCACTTTCAAAAAAGCCTGCTGATGAGGATTTTTGTTTTACCAGCTCAGATCTTATACCAGGGGTTGGTAACCTGTTCCCATCAAAGAGCCATTATTACCCATTTCCCACAGTAAAGAAAACACCGCAGCAGCCGCAGCGTTGCGGGCGGGGCCTACCCTCAGACAGCAGAGAGCTGCTCACAACAGGTGACAGCAGCCGGGGGCATCGCACCCGTGGGGGATTCAACACCCACACTTTTCCAGCTGTTTTGCTCACCTCCATACCAGTCTGGTTTCTTTACGTCGCACTCACTCTGTTTGCCTCATCTCCTTCTTCACCTCCACTTCTGACAGCCGATGTCGGGTTTCCAGGAGAGCAGGAGAGGGAGGGACGGAAGAGCTCGACTGAATTCATAATTTTACATCTTGACATTAGCTGTACAAAGTCTGAGTTTGATAAAGTGAAGAACAACAATTTGCAGAGGTTTACAACAGGCGCGGCGCCAGGTTTTCATTTTTGGGTGGGCCACAGTAATTTTTGATGGACCTTAATAAGCAGTGACTTAGTGAAGCAGGCAGGTCGCGCTAGAAAATTTCGTTTAAAAAGACGTCATAAATGTTTTCCCCCGTCATTTTAATTTCTAAAATATGAAGTAAAATCTCACAATTTAATTTTCATTCATTTGTCATTAATATTTAGTCTACACCCGTGCGTTAAGTGGACCATCTTCCAGTAAACGCAAAGTGTCCAGCCCACCTCTCTAAATGCGTAAAATGTGCATCAGCCGCTAGTTAGGCGTGCCGTGCGCACCATCAGCTGATCAGCCCAGACAAGAACAGAGCAAATAGAGAAAGAATAGAGGATAATTGTGTCTGGATGTGGATGGAGATTACATTTTACAGCAGCCTGATCCTCATTTAAATACGTAAACCATCACCTGTCTTCTAGTCCATGCTATCAGCATTATTTTAATTGGTGTGTGTGTGTGTGTGTGTGTGTGTGTGTGTGTGTGTGTGTGTGTGTGTGTGTGTGTGTGTGTGTGTTTTCCACTTCAAACACTGGTCTAACCAACCAGATCAGCGTGTCCAGTAACACATTAATGTTACAATTAAACTTGATTAACCCCAGAGCCACGTGCACTGCGCTGTACTGACTGTAAATGAGGGGGAAACTATTTAATTGGATCCTTTACTTTTCAACATGGTTTAATGTAAAGTTTCATTCAGTACAAACTTTAGTTACACCAATCTAACGAGACAGAGCCTAGATTTGTATTCTGAACAGTTTAAACATGTTTGAAACGGAGACATGCGTGACGCGTCTAAAATTCGCACCTGCTCCACTATTACGGAAATTAAACTAACAAGATGAATAACATGAAATTATTTTAGGCACAGACAACATCCCCCACACTTTTGAAAAGCTTGCAACGCGCCTGATCGCTCATGTACGTCTTAATTATCTTTCATTAGAAGATAATCAATAAAACGATTTATATAAAGTGGATCCAGAAGTAGTAGCCCGTCTCTGCCTTCAATTTTTGGTATTTTTCACCCTGTTGATGGTTTTACTGAGCAGGTGCCACTTTTGTCCTACGTTTCTTTTTAAAACATGTTTAGACTGTTCAGAATACAAATCCAGGCTCTGTCACGTTTGATTGTTGTAATTAAACTTTGTAGGTGGGGAAGGTCAGAAAGCAGCTCAGAAGCACCGATATGATTACGCACAAGCGTGACGCGTCAACCCGGTCTCACAGTAAGACCGGGTTGGACCTGTTCAGGTTTACGCAGACAATCTTTACATTTAGAATTGGCTTACAGATGTAAAATTAATGCAGTAAAATATAAAGCTTTTTATTTAAATATCCATTCATTGTTTCACAAGCACAGAGAGCCGCATCAGATGGATGGAAGAGCCGCATGCGGCTCCAGAGCCGCCGACCCCTGTGCTAGCCTACTTTATTGTCCCCAGCAATTTTTAAACCCCACTCAAGTGTATGGTTAATGTCCCCAGCAATTCTGAAAACAAACTGACGCCCTTGGTGCTACTCCTCCTCCTCCCCCTGTATTTAGAGCAATATGATGATTTAAATACTTAGAAGGAGTCGACTCATTTAAACTAACACAGTTCTCTTGCTGCAGCCAGGATTCTGTGAGAGAGAGCAAAGAAATCTGGTTATCACAAATGAAGTCATTAACTAACAAAGTCTTAGAAAAAATAGACCTAATGTTCAATAACCAACATTTAATTTTTCTAATTTTCTGCTCAGTTGAATTTGTTCTAATATTTATGAGATTTCCATGATTTCTTTTATTAATCCTGATATTTAATCCATGTCATTTTGGCCGTGGACAGGACACTGTCTCTATGGGGTAGTGGGTGGGTAACAGTACAGAAGCTGCAGAGGGGTGGGTTAAACTACGACTCTGCTTCCTGGTCTGGACCCTGGGTTGTCATGGAGGACTAATAAAACTGGCCATGTTCCTAGAAAGAAGAGCTGCTCCATCTAAAGTGGGACGGATGCCGTCTCTCCGCATCAGACCAGGTTTTCCCCAAAAGTTTTCCAATTATCAATGTAGCCCACATTGTTTTCAGGACACCACCTAGACAACCAGCGGTTGAAGGACAGCATGCGGCTAAACATGTCGTCACTGGTCCGATCAGGCAGGGGGCCAGAGAAAATTACGGAGTCCAACATTGTTTTGGCAAACTTACACACCGAAGCAACATTAATTTTAGTGACCTCCGATTGGCGTAACCGGGTGTCGTTACCGCCAGCGTGAATAACAATCTTACTGTATTTACGCTTATCCTTAGCCAGCAGTTTCAGATAAGATTTAATGTCACCCGCTCTGGCCCCAGGGAAACATTTAACTATGGTTGCTGGAGTCTCTAATGCCACGTTTCTGACTATGGAGCTGCCAATGATCAGAGTCGGCTTGTCAGTGGGTGCGTCACTGAGCGGGGAAAATCTATTAGAAATGTGGACGGGTTGGTGGTGGCCCACGGGCTGGGTTCTATGCTTCCTGCGTACCGTCACCCAGCCGGCCTGAGGTCCCGGCTGCTCGGGTTCTGCTGGAGGATTGCTTTGGGGTGGATCTGAGCTAGTTAGCCTGGCGCTAGCTAAGTAGCTACGGCTGTTTACAGGCTTTTCAAAAGCCCGGAGCTGGGCCTCCAATTCCAATACCCTCGCCTCCAAAGCTACAAAAATGCTACATTTATTACACGTACCATTATCACTAAAGAAGGTAGAGGAGTAACTAAACATCTGACGCAGAGAGCAAGAGATAGGAGACGGAGAAGCAGAGACAGAAGTAGCCATAGCCGTGCTGAGGCTAAGGTAACTGGATGAGCAACTCGTTCAACACCAAACAAACTGCGTGTGAACTCAAATGGTTCCCTAAAAGCTAGATGGAACAACAGAAAATGTGTGTTTTAGCGTGCTTATGTCCTACAAAAACTCAGAGATATCCTAGTACAGAGAAATTAAATCAGTTTTAGCAAGCCACAAACACCAAACAGATACACGTATTGCAACACTGAAAACAGGACACATGAAACGCCTTACCGCCAGGAAGGAGGGCACATACATATATACATACATATGTGTGTATATATATATATATATATGTATATACATATATACAAATGTAAATGTATGTATGTATATATATATATATATATATATATATATATATATATATATACAGACATATATATATTAGAAAAGCAATAATCGCTGATTCATGTGAAGTATAGTCCAGATTTTAAATGTATTTATTAGCTAAATGTGTTTCTTGCCACTAATTTAAATAAAGTGAAAGTGCATCAGTTCCTTGAACAGGCTGTAGCTTGTCAGGACACAATGAGTATCTGCTACATCTGCAGTTCAAAACTAGAGAGTCTAAATGTATCCAGTTTCTGCCAAAAGTTGATGTTTCATACTTCTAATGAATATTTTAGCAGGAGCCACTTTTCCAAATTGTTGGTCATGAATAAAACCTGTGGGATGTAGGCCTACGTATGTATAACGTGTGCACTGGAGCTGTCTCTTCACTCGTTAATCCCCTCTCCATCCACCCGTACACACAGGAACATCTCTGATCCCCCTTGGCACCAAAAGAGCCAGCAGCAGAAGAGTAAAAGAAAGAAAAATGGGCCTTGGAAAGGCCAGGAATGAGAGTGGAGTTGAAGAGCATGTGAGCAAGCGACAGAATGAGAAAATGAGAAGGAGAGACAGCATTGAATCTATTCTTTGAGGCTTTAAAGACACGTTTCCCTCAGATGTTGGCTCTTCTTCAGATGCTAATGGTTCGCTCTCATTCCCAAGCCGGGCCTTAGCATAACAATGCAGAGCAAGTGAAAGAGCTAAACCTCTGCTTTCTTCAAGAAGCCAAAGCTGGGCTTTTCTTGTGGACTAATGCCCCTCTCTCTCTCTTTGTGCTCTAACTGAAAGGCCTGTGGAACGCAAAGGCAAGGTGATCAGAGAGTTTACTGAAAGTGAGACTGAAACAACACATGTGCCCGGAAGAAAAATGCCTCTGTGAAGTCACCGAAGGTTGGAGAAATGGCCAAATATAGAGTTGGGAGCTGGCTGGCCCTGAGCCACGACGCTCACTCACTCACACAGAATGATGACAGCAGTACATTTGAATATTATCACTTTTGCTTTTAAAGCTGTACTCAATCATGTCTGTTGGAGGACTCCAACCCGAATGTTACGACTGTGTGTCCCGTGCTGACTCCAGGACGACGGAGTCCCATCTGAGGAGCAGTTGGGTGCTTGAGGGGTTTTTGGACGAACCACACTCTGACCTCGTTTGGGTTGTAAGGCCCCGATAACTCCTGACAACAAACACACAACACATGTTTGTGTTTTCTTGCTTTATCGTTTATCACAGAGAGGACTGAGCTCATGCATTGAAGGCTGCAGGAGGACAGATACAGCCGACTCATCCACGTTCGTGCAGAGCGTTCCTTATTATCTGATAGCATCCAGTGTTCTGCTTGTGTGCTAAAGTGCATCTATCTGAATCAGGGCTGATCTCAAAGGAAGAACTCTCAGATGTGGTTTCAGGGCTGGCTGACCGTTTTTAATTTCATGTTTACAGATAAACTCTAAAATGAAATGAATAGCTATGAAACATCCGTCACATTCACGTCCAGAGCAGTCAGCGAGCCCAACCCACTGGCAGAGTTAAACCAGAACCACCTTATGCTGAGTAGTGATGATGTCACAGCCGTTCTGATCCAGTCGGTAAAGTAACGCCATGAGTGATCTGATGCATCGCTAAAGGACCTCATCTGTGTTATCAGCTGCTGATGCTAGCTGCTAATCAGCTTCGATTTGCTTCAACAGGACGACACTAACCAGCTACTGAACACAATTAATACTGATGTCTTTACTAGGGAGTACTCGTGAAGGTCTGGAGATACGTTTTCATCACAGATAACGTTTTAGACCCCCTCCACAACCAGAGTGGTCCTAACACTCCCAGAATGCAGTTGCAGGTTACCATATACTCGACTGTCTGAAGTAATAGGACGAGTGTTTGTGGTCCCTGAACAAGCAACGAATCCTGAATTCTTCTGGTTAAACATTCAAAGATCAATCAGGTTGATTCTCAATATTTATATAGAATATCACGTCTTATTGGTCATAATTTAACCCCCCAGTCTCACTACGTTACAGAACACACATCCCGCACGCATGCATGCACACACACACACATGCAAGCACGCACGCATATGCACACACACACACACACACACACACGCACACGCACACGCACACACACACACACACATGCACACACACACACACATCCCGCACGCATGCATGCACACACACACGCACACACACGCACACATGCACACACACACACACACACACATGCACACACGCGCACACACACGCACGTGCAAGCACGCACGCACGCACACGCGCGCACACACACACACGCACACACACACACGCACGCACGCACACACACACACACACGCACACACACACGCACACACACACACACACACACGCACGCACGCACGCACACACACGCACGCACACACACACACACACACACGCACACGCACACGCACACACACACACACACGCACACGCACACGCACACACGCACACGCACACGCACACGCACACACACACACACGCACGCACGCACGCACACACACGCACGCACACACACACACACACGCACACGCACACGCACACACACACACACACACACATGCAAAACCATCGCGACTTCTTTTCAACTGACAGCCAGTGATAGAACCTGATACGATGGATGTTTTATCCTAATAAAGGGATGTTTTTAAAGTTTCATCTTTTAACCCACCAGCTCCGTCCTCTCAGCTGCGCTTCCTCCGTCTTTCTCCTTTTATGCAGATGAACAGTTGGTCCAGGTGCAACAGAGAGAGGAAGTTAGCACCTCCTCTGCACAGTGACACACTCTATTTACATGCAAAACACTGGGCCAAGTCAGATGTGTGAACACAGGTGTGTGTATGTGTGTGTGTGTGTGTGTTTTACTGGAGCCACTAATCTGTTTGTCCCCACGTTCTCAGTGTTAGTTCTGAATGCCAGATGCTCTGTGGAAACACATTTTTGGGTTTTCTGTTGTAGAAGCAGCTAGAAACAAGCCTCTCCCAAACACACACACACACGCACACACACGCACACACACACACACACACACACACACACACACACACACACACACACACACACACACACACACACACACACACACACACACACACACACACACACACACACACACACACACTGCTTCATACTCTCTCATTTGAATTGTGTGTAGGTTGAAGGGACGTCGGCGGTAGCTCACAGGGCCATTTGAAGCGGAGAGCCTGGCGCCACGGCGTGGGGAACATCGTTCCCTGGTGCCAGGCTCGTTTTTATAAGCGCTTGGTAAATGACACACAGCCGGCGGCGCAGAGACAGCTGTCGCTGCCGTCGCTGTACGCCCTAATCTGTCTCTCCTCCCTTTTCCCTCTCTTTTCCTCTTCTCTCACACTCTGGTGTTCAGCTGGGCTGCCTCCCTTCCTCTCCTCCTCCCTCCCCTCGGGGTCCAGACTTCTTGGAGCCGAGGCTGCAAAAGGCCCTTCCTGGAGCTGGTGCTTACTTCCTCTTCTTGTTGTGGGTCTTCCTGTGCTGTCTCTGTGATCAGGCCGGTCACAGCTGTCTCTCTGGGAGAGACTTCCTGATGCACGGACAGCTGGGGAGATAATTCTCCGCTTTCTGCTTTTGTCAGGAATTTGTTCTCCGTCTCCTTTTTTCTGCATCTCCAGAGGTCTTCCCCCTCTTCACTACTGTTTTTCCTCTTTCTCTGCTGCACTGCAAGTTTATTTTGATACGATGCAAAAGCAAATCTGATCCCCCTGGAGGCAGACGATCTTCTGAGAGAGCCAATCTGTCTTGGACAGCGTCACAAGAAAATGAGCTTAACAGACGTCGCATCATACAAAAGCGCGGTTCATACCTGCTTATGTGGATATGGCAGCACCTGGCTGTCCCATCCATGACACTAACCTCATCCTCCCCTCTGGCTCTGGGTGGAGGGATGCAGTGTGTGTGAGTGTGTGTGTAGCTGGGTGCTGAGTAGAGCCTGATGGGGCAGTCAGGACAGAGCACAGACGGTGGGTGGGCAAACGCACGCCTGCAGGGAGAAACGAAACGATGGAAGCAGCGTGTACATGTGAGTGAGAGAGGAAGAGGTCATGTGTTGCCACAAGGGGAGCAAATACTACTGCTGACACTCCGAGCGGTATATGCTCGCCTAATGCAGCCTTCCCTGTGCATGTCTGGCCACCTGGGTTAGTGGTGACAGCAGGAGCGGGACCAGCCTGCAGACAGAGGGCCAGTCCCCGTGGTGCTGATAAGTCGGACCTGACGAGGAGCTACGGGGCTCCAGTTAAACCCATTAGGCCTCCCCGGTGTCTCAGAGCACAAGGGCAAATGGCTGAACCCAGCAGAGGAAGCAAACACAAATCGTGTCAGCAGGTTGGAGGCTTTTTCAGGGTTTAGCACAGCTGCTGTCACACGTCCGAGGCTTTCTGTGGAGGCAGTAAACAGGATCACTGCTGTTGTTTCACCTGAACACTCGGCCCTCCCAGCGAGAGAAGCTTCCCTGGTTAACTCTCAGACGACATCAGCAACCCTGCATCAGAGCGTATAGTATGCCCGTCGTTGTTGTGGTGACGTTGTTTTGTGGGCCGATCCTCCAGGAATTAGAGAGAAGTTCTGTTCATCAGACAAAAAAACCCAACAGCTTTTCCTGGGTTGGAGGGGTTGGGTAGAGGGTAACCTGACGGCCATGGGCATTTTCATTGTTGATGTTATTATTGTTGCACGAACAGGTCCTTAACACCAAACTGTTGCAATGCGAGGTGATGGTGGTGGATGGCTCAACAGTCGGCCTCAGCACCATGTGGATGTGTCCGTTAATGTGGGTTAAAACCGGTCTCAAGCGTTTCATGAGCGTCAGGGTGAGAGGCTGATGCTGACGTGGGCTAGTGGAGCCAGCTGGTCTGCACACAGCTTCAGGACCGGAAGGATCCACCACCAGGGCCACTGGCTTTAGTAGTTTTGGTTTAACAGCTGGGTCAGGGGGGTGATCAGAAGGTCATCCTCTGATGAGCTGGTTCATTATCTTAGTCTGGTTCTTGGGTCTGGAGCTGTTCTCAGAGCAGAGGATGTGTTGCTGATCTGGAAAAGGGGACCAGTGGAGGTGAGTCAGACTCAGCGATGCTGCAGGAGTTGACATCTAGAACAGCAAACGCTGCAGCTGCTGGTTTGGGCCCCTTTAAGCCGTTGAGTTTCAGGGCTGTAGGGCCAGAGGACATCACTAAAGCTCAACCAGTGCATTCCTGTTGAGCTTAACAACAAAACAGTTCATCTGACATCTGAAACACAACAGCCAGAGACGACTCGGTTCAGCAGGTGTGACATTAGTAGCTAAGCCTTCACTTCTCTAAAATAGTAGCAATGGACTTTACTTTTCTGTTCATTTATGAAAAACTTGTTCTAGGGAATTCAGACTCTTTCAGCTTAGCTAAAAATGCTTTTTCATATAAAAGGAGATGCTTCAGCCCGGCCCAGGGATGAATGTGTAACGAGCTTGAAATAACCCAAACCCTTCTTCTCTCTTTTTCCTCTTCTCTGTGTCCTCCCTCCTCCCCTCCTGGTCTTTTTTTCTCCTCTTTTGGGAAACATGCCTTTCCCAGCTGCACAGCCCCCACAGCGCAAGGCCAGGCCAGGAGCACAGCTGGCCAGACTTGGTGGAGCCAGTCGACAGGCGCATGGAGCGCAGCCCGCCCAGGGCCCGCTTCCTCCACAAACATGCCCAGGTGTGGGGCCTCCGAGCTAGGTTTCTGATCTCCACCACACTGTGTGTGCGCGTGCGTGCATATGTGTGTGTGTGTGTGTGTGTGTGTGTGTGAGAGAGAGAGAGAGAGAGAGAGAGAGAGAGAGAGAGAGAGAGAGAGAGAGGCAACACGGTTGGAGAGGGTTGTCATGGGGTAAAGAGGGGGAGGTGGGGGCGACCCTGCTGAAGCTGTGTTAACATTGTGCGTTAATGTGTGTGATTGTGTGCATCTGTGTGTGTTTGTGTTTGGGGAAGCCAGGGCTCGCCCCTGGGGGAGACAGTGGGCAGCAACAATTACTGCAGCATTGTGGCTAAATTGTGTCTGAATTGTTGGTCCTGGCCCACAGGCAGCCGGTGCCAGGAGAGGGAAGCACTTAGTGGCAGCGTAATTACTGAGCAGAGGCTGGCTTGGAAGAAGCAACACTACTTATTAGCACAGAGCAGAGAGTAAACCATCACCTGCAGCGCGGCGGACACTTGTACACTTTTGGAAGAATCTGATTCAGATTTTTAATACCAGCTTGTTGATGAGTCGCTTAGTTCCTCTCACCCTTTGCAGCCCAGACTGGTGTCATCCCAGTCCTCCCACAGCTGCCCTGCCTTGTGTTGACTGTGAATCGCTGCTCCTCACCTGTCGAGCAGTGGTCTCACACACTTAAACAGAAACACACTCC
>NC_091743.1:40103327-40108327 GCF_043380555.1 Nothobranchius furzeri
GTTGCACAAGGAGACACCAGCCTCCTGGCTGGGGTAGGGTGTGTGCACGCTTTTGGTGTGTTTAGACCTGCAGATTGGCACAACAGTGTGTGTGTGAATCATCAAGCATGCCCAATGCCCCACTGGGAGGGGTGCAGCTGCCTCTGAGGTGCACATGGACCTGCATTAGCTGTGCTTGTGTTCAGATAAGGTAAACACCGGCTGTTAGGCCCCACAAAGATCTGGTCAGAATTAAAACCACAAAGTAAAAACGGATTAGATCTCAGCAGCAGGTTCTGGGTTTTCACTGATGCAGCCAGTTAGTCTGGTATGAGCATTAGTTTGTGTTTACAGTGGATTTCTGTCGGCTGTGTGTGACACGGATCTCCTTTAAGCCTCCAGAGCCTGAAAACCTTTACTTTAGACCGACTCTTTACTGGATATTATTGGAGACGTAATTTAGTACGTGTGCATAGAAACGCACACCTTCAGTAAGAACACGATTTAGGTTTATTACAGCTGAGTTTTGAATGAATGAATGAATGAATGAATGAATCCTTGTGCACCATGAATCCGAGTCGGTCGGGTTTAAAAGCCGGTTTGGGTTTACAAAATTTTAATTTTGCAAAACTAGAAAGAAAAATGCACTTAAATGAAAGATTATCTGACCCTGAGTCCGCTGTTCCTTCTGTTTCAAACCTGTTCCCTTTGATGCAAACAGGTGAAGACGCGGGCGTCGCAGCGCAGATACGCTTCCCTTCAGCCTGCAAGTCGGCCTAATGCTTCAACAAATGATCACGATTTACACGAAGAAGAAGAAACATCTAAAACTGATCTGTCAACATATCAAATTGTTGCATGTTAACCTGACATTTATTTACTAATTCATCTACATTTTACTCCAATGTTATCTCTAAATAATGTTTTTTTTTTATTTCTGTGGCATCATTAGGCCTCATGGCAGCAGATCATCTTTAAGTGCAACTGATACACCTGAACAATGGCCAATGAGTGAAAACGAGCGGTTCTATTGACAGGTGACTTGTTTTTGCAGGACTCGCCTAACCAGACGGAGCTGGAGCAGATCATGTGTTCACCGGTCTGTCACGTGACGGTGTGAGGTGTTTTACAGAGCTAGCTTGGTCTGAGACAAACAACGTTAACGGTGTTTTACGGCTGATGCCTGCAGGTCACCCTCACCCTTTCACTCATCTGTCCTCACTCCAAACTCTTATTTTCCACCTAATCTTACAGCTGAAGGACTTAATTTAACGAGCGGAGTGAAACCGTCTGGGCACCATCTATCACCCAGCTGCTGTTGTCACGAGTGATCCCTCCACACCTCACCGCTGTAATAACAGTTCTGTTCATAATGACAACAACAATCCTCAGGGATGCCTTTGGAGAGATCACCAGCCTCTCTGTAAACATGCAGCCTGTTGTTACGTGTGCACGAGACCCTGTTATCTGCACGAGGGGACTGGGAACCCACACACTGGTTGTTATGGTGATAAAGTGTGAAGGGTTAGGACCGTTTAGATGCTGTTTGTGTGGTTGAGGCCTCTCTTCCAGGAGCTCCGAGCCTGTGGGAAGTAATGAAAAATAAACATGGAGCCTTGATGTTGACTCAGGGAGAAGTGATCCACAGGTTATAACTACACCGCTGTCTCCTGCTCTCCCATGACGCTCCGATGGGTTTATGTAAGCTTAGCAGATCAACCCCCTACACACACACACACACACACACACACACACACACACACACACACACACACACACACACACACACACACACACACACACACACACACACACACTTTGGCCTCCGGGGCAATGAAAGGCAGATGCTGCTGTCATATCTCATTTGCACCTTCAGCTCTGCAGCTGTAATGGATCTGTGGGGAGTGTTTGTGAAACAAGTCTTTGCAGGATGACATTTCTTTCGCTCTCGGAGGGAATCTGTACAAAATGAGCCGAAGCAGCAAGCTGCTCTCTCTGTGATGATGACGTTTAGATGAACAGCCACTGGGCTCAGGGTACGATTTTAGAAAGTCATAACATTCATAAAAACTAGAACGAGACAGGAAATCCTCCAGATGTTGGACACTTACAAACACACTCAGCAAAGGTTGGTTTAAATAAAAGTGCCGTTAGTTTCAGAAACATCTGGTGGAAGAAAAATCTCATTTTCCTTTTCATGCACTGCAAAGCTTTGGGCCTGCCGGTGTGGGGACTGGACCAGAAGGGCGATCTGCTGGCGCCATCTTGTGTCCTAGACAAGTATGGAAAAATGCAGGCGTTCATTTTCATTTTCCACCTAAATAAACAGTTATGTGAAAAGTCAATAGAAATTAATAAATTCTACGAAAATAAAACACAAAATGAAGACCAAACAAAAGTGTAATAGAAGCTTAGACCTTAGATTCACTCGTTACCGTTTTCTATATTTTATCCAAACAACGACTGAGAAAATTTAGTTTTATTTGTAAAATTACCAAATTATGACAGAAAAAACCCAATGAGAATCAAACTTTGTTGTATTTGTTTACCCGATTGTTTTTATGGTTACTTAATTTTCAAATAATGATTTCTCTGAAACGGACACTAGTGTCTCACCTGCAGTAGACAGCTCTTTGATTGACCTCAGTTAGGAGAAACAGAGATGAGTTCTGACTGGACCGACAAGCTAACTGCTAGGCTGAGTTGAGCAGTCACAAAGTGTTTCTGTCATCTTACAACAACTTTATTCTGAGATTAAAATGTCCATTTTTATTGAACTCCTGTAAATCGTAGTTTTTATCCAATATCGTTCTTTGTTTAAAACAGTAAAACTTTTACTGAAGCTTGTAAAACTTTAATTCATTCTATATTTAGAAAAGTTTTAATTAGTTTGGTAACTTTCAGACTCTCCAAAGTAACGGTAAGGTGTTAGGGTGAAAACGGCGGGTGGGACAACCAAACGTTTATGAAAATTATTGTTTAAACACATTATGAACGTTTAACTTTTGTCTACGTTTAACTTTTCAGAACTGAAGGGATTTTTTATTCATTTATTTTTACAAGCTATGAACGACACACGCTGCCCAGCCCAAAAAAGTCTCCACCTGGTCTTAACTGCAAATGGATACAAGCCTCCTATTGGATAATTACTGCATGGGCGATGATCTTTCAGCTGCAACAAGTTATTTAACCCAACTGGTGCAATGAGTTGCTTCTCATTTCTTAACCCTCTGCAGGCAGGCGTTGCAGATAGCAACGTTTAAACCTACCTACCTGGTTACTCCACACACGTATTTCATGAGCATTTTCTAACTCAGAAGTACCACTGAAGCACTTAGCTGTTTGTCCTTTTATCAAAACTTATTTTGAGCCTAAGAGGCTTAAGGAACCATGTGAAAAGACACATCTGGTGGTCGTGGACAAGATGTTAGTCTGTGTGAGAAGGGTCAGATCATTAGCATCAAGCAGAGAAAACATTTAAGGAGATGCAGAAATGACTAAAAGTCCAGATGGACCCTGGTCCAGAGTGATGGTGCATCAGGGTAAGAAGAGAGGCAGATGAAGTGATACACCCATCATGCCTAGTGCCTGCTGTACAAGCCTGTGGGGGCAGTGCTATGATCTGGGCTTGCTGCAGGTGGTCAGGTCTTGGTTCAGCAACAGGATGTGCTCCAAGAAGAGGTCAGCTGACCACCTGAACATCCAGGTTACTCCATCTTCCCTGATGACACGGGCATATTCCAAGATGACAATGCCGGGATTCATCGGGCTCAGATAGTGAAAGAGAGGTTCAGGGAGCATGAGGCATCATTTTCACACACAGAGTCCAGACCTTAACCCTAGTGAGAATCATTTCTAACTTATCTGTGCAGTTTCGAAGGAGCTTCAGTGAGCAAAGCTGTGTTGAATTAAAGCATAAAAGTTTACAGAACTCTATTTTTTAATCTTCTTAGGAAAGCTGCAGAAACGTAGTTTTATTTCTACACAAATGAAATAAGTGTGGTGGTTTGGTTGATTTGACAACAGATAATAATAATATTTCTTTACATTTGGAGAGGAACAGAAGTTCAGTAAACTTAAAACATAGTAAAATATAAAACTCAAGGCTACATGTTAAAGATTGCTGGAAGATGAGACACGCTTGTTAGCTAGCATTAGTCTAAAAACACAAATTACAAAAGTTATTCTGATCTGATATCTAGGTAGGCTGTAGCGTTTCACTTTAAACAACATTAAAATGTTTCATCAAGAAAGGCGCTGCTGAGAGTTCTGCCTCAACATGGTGATGCTAACTGGCCAGATTAAACCGGTTCTGTGGAAAGTGCCTGGATTCAGAAGAGGTCGCTGCAGGTCCACATCTGACCCTCACTTGGGTTCTGGAGGTTCTTCAGGAGGACATTGTGGTGAGTGTGGTTTCTGACTGGCAGAGTTTATTTGAAAATAAAACGTAAAGGGAACAACTTAAGCCACTGCAGTCATGATCACCTCCTACATTACAATTACAGTTTTTCTCTGTTGCTTTGGTGCATTTCTCACAACAGAACTGATCTCTGCACCACTACTGAGGCTCTTCTCAAAACAATTAGTGCAAACTGCAAAACATGGTGGATAACCTGCAAAAGTGAGTCACTTCATCAAAAAGAAAAGTCAGTTACTCAAAATAAGTAGTCAATGCTTCAAAAGCAAGTCCCTTAATCAAAACAGATCATATATTCATCAAAAGCAAGTACTTATATCAATCCAAGTGTCAGGGCTGTCACGATTACAAGTCATTCCACCGGCACCTTTGGTCACAAAATCAAATGGTTTGAACACGTTCTCACTGTGACGGATTTCTTTGTGGGTGCTTCCCAATGACATGTTGAGTCTGGACAGCATGCATGGCTTGTTGAAAACCATCAACTGTAAAGGAAAATCAAGACACTTCATATGCACTCTTGATAATATTTACCTGAAACTGTTCACAGCGTTGTGCAACTGGGGAAATACAGTAAAACAAACATTTTACAGCAAACATAAAC
>NC_091743.1:40113327-40118327 GCF_043380555.1 Nothobranchius furzeri
GAAATGCATCACGATTCTTCACACAAAAAAATTTCATTGCTTAATAAAAGCAGTAGAATAGTTTTCAATTTCTTTTTGATTTCAAAATCCCTGAAAAACAGAACATTCATCTATTCACTACAGTGAGCAATAATGTTTAAAGTGTGCTGCCAATAATTACTTAAATAATATAAGAAATAATGTTTTTGGTAGAGCAGCTTTAAGATAGAATACAACTGAACTTAAAAATAGTGAACAAATACTGTGTTAAGTGATTCTTTCACATCCAGGATCCCAAAACCGAAATTAGCCCAGACATCCGATTTAAATGTAACGGGTACATCTTTGATTACTGGTAATGTTGGCCCTGTATCCCTGTCCGCCTTTTCTGTTTTAAATTGGCGCTAGGGCAACGCAGTGCACATGTCATTGCAACTCTGCCCCCAGAAGTAATTATAAAACCTCAAAACTTTATTGTCCTCGCATAGACATAGACCAGGGGTCGGCAACCTGTTCCCATCAAAGAGCCATTATTACCCGTTTCCCACAGTAAAGAAAACACAGCAGCAGCCGCGGCGTTGTGGGCGGGGCCTACCCTCAGACAGCAGAGAGCTGCTCACAACAGGTGACATCAGCCAGTACCGGTCACTCGTGTACGTCAAAGTTATCTTTCATAAGAAGATAATCAATAAAACGATTTATATAAAGTGGATCCAGAAGTTGTAGCCCGTCTCTGCCTACAATATTTTGATATTTTTCACCGTTGGTGGTTTTACTGAGCAGGTGCCACTTTTGTCATACATTTCTTTTTAAAACATGTTTAGACTGTTCAGAATACAAATCCAGGCTCTGTCACGTTTGATTGTTGTAATTAAACTTTGTAGGTGGGGAAGGTCAGAAAAGGATCCGATCAATTTGTTTTTCCGTCATTTACAGCGACGGAGATAACGGCGCAGTGCGCCTGGCTCCGGTGTTAATCAAGTTAAATTAAATCTCTTTGCAACAATTTTCACAAGAAAACAGAACAGTTAAAAGCAGGGCTTGTGTTGTGTTGACCGGACAGTTCCCGTATTTGACCGTTTATTTTGAAGGAGAAAGAATAGAAAGAATTACCCCGACGCATGCAGACGAACTGACATTTTATTCGTTTCGCACATCGCAGATGTAGCTAAATCACTCAAGAAATGATTCCCATCTGAACATCTGAGCTGGACACTGCTCAGCGCAGCTCACTGTCAGCGTGTACTACATAAGGTCCACAGCGAGCTGAAGATGTGGAGAGGGGCTTGGAGTGCGTCCCAGAACCAGAGCGCATGCAGGAAGATTCCTCCGACTGAAGCGAGACTTGTCACTTAGAAAATGTTCCCTGATTATGAAACTTTGGCTGAATAGCGCTTGTTCCTGTCTCCAATGTGGCGACACATCCAGGAGCCGTCTGAGGAGAAGCCCAGAATCTGACATCCTCGTCAGCTCAGAAAGCGCCTATGATTATGCACAAGCGTGACCCGTCAACCCGGTCTCACAGTAGACCGGGTTGGAATTGTTCAAGTTTACGCAGACAGTCTTTACATAGAATTGGCATACAGATGTAAAATTAATTCAGTAAAATATAAAGCATTTTATTTAAATATCCATTCATTATTTTACAAGCACAGAGAGCCGCATCAGATGGATGGAAGAGCCGCATGTGGCTCCAGAGCCGCGGGTTGCCGACCCCCGACATAGACATAGGGAGAGAATCTCATTATGTCACATTGCTGCATCGATGCGGAATCATCCACGGCTGAATCGCGATGCATCTTAGAATCGATCATTTTTCCCACCTCTAATGACTACAGCCTCGCACGGGAGCCAGTCTGCTGTGCGAGTGGGATACTCCGGTCCAAGGAGCCCTTCTTAGCTTCTTGGGTTAGCTAAGTTAGCTAGTAGCTACACTGGTTCATTTGTTCTAACCCTGTTTCAAATGTAACAGCCCCACCCTTAGCTCCACCTCTTTCCCCATTTTTGGATTGTCTGGGTGTGACTATATGTATGTCGATGGTGTGACTGGACCTGTGACAGGGTCAAAATGGCGGTGGTGGGAACCTCCGATTTGGGAAAAAAGAATTGTCCAGTATATATGTCGATGGTACACAGTTACATTTCAGGGTAATTTTACACCAAGTGTTGAACTTTTTCCAAGTGTCAGCACACAGAAGCTGGAAATTTTCTAAGTGTTACTTTCTAAGTGTCACTTAGGATGACCAGACGTACGAGATTCGAGTTGGATGACCAGGCTGCTGGAGGTCCAGCCGGTGCAGACTAGGGTCTTTAACCCAAGGGAGGGTGCTCAATAGTGGGCTGCAGGATTCGAGAGGTGGGCAAGGTCCTCCTTGGTCGGTTCCCCGGGTCTGTCCCAGGTGGTAGCCGGGTGAGGGTGAGCATGTTGGGGGTGATGCTCAGGGTGGGTTAGCTGGAGATGTGGATGATGTTGGAGAGGCTGTGTGGGTGGGAGAAGGCTGCGGGCTGGGGGAGCCTGGTGAGCCTGGGTGTGATGCTGGTGAGTAAGGGGACAGGGCAGAGGCCGGCTGGATGTGCAGCGGGCAGGGGGAAGTTGCAGCCTGGGTGGGTGGAGGGGGATCCAGGGCGGGCAGGGAGAGGTAAGACCTGGGCCTGAGCTGGTCGTCAGCGGTGCGCCACAGGCAGCTGATGGCGGGGTGGAGGAGCAGCAGCCTCCAGCAGCTGATGGCGGGGTGGAGGAGCAGCAGCCTCCAGCAGGTGATGGCGGGGTGGAGGAGCAGCAGTCTCCAGCAGGTGATGGCGGGGTGGAAGAGCAGCCGTGCCCAGCAGGTGATGGCGGGGTGGAAGAGCAGCCGTGCCCAGCAGGTGATGGCGGGGTGGAAGAGCAGCCGTGCCCAGCAGGTGATGGCGGGGATGAGGAGCTGGAACTTGGGTCGGATCAGGCACACAGAAGGGCGCACCAGTCTCCAGCAGGTGATGGCAGTGTGTCTCTGGTTCCCTGTGGGGCAGAGGAGCTGGAACCTGGGTCGGATCCGGCCCACAGCAGGGCGCAGCACTCTCCAGCAGGTGATGACAGTGTGTCTTTGGTTCCCTGCGGGGTGGGGGAGCTGGATCCTGGGTCGGATCAGGCCCAAAGAAGAGTTTTACACCATATCACCATGACTGTCACTAGTTTTCAGAAAGCATGTGACCCCGGCGTGACTCCTCAGACTTTGATGGCTGATTGCAGTTTTGTGGCGGTGTAGTTTCCAGATCTGCTCGGGGTCTTGCTCCTGCTGATGATTTCACACTACGGCAAAACCACTGATAAAATGTGTTTTTAGTTGTGTAAGCACGTTCCTCTGTAGAAACTGGTGCACTGGGGACGAGGGAGACCTATTTAAAATGGGGCCCGGCCTCTACATGGGTCTTTTCAACATGGTGCCCACGTTGCACCCCGCCCCGATCTGTGCACTGCAATCAGGGGTATTTGACGGTTTTAGTAAGGATTCTACGCAATGATGAGACCCCTGGTGTTTTATACCTCTTTCATGTTTGACTTCTTGTCTGGCCTGACCTGCTGAGCTTAATGCGTAAAAGATAGACTCGAAGTGTATATTTAGCAGAGCGACTAGGTATGCTCTGATCTGATCACATGACTAGAAATCAGGTTTGATCATGTGATTTTCAAGAGATCAGAATTGGGTATAAAAGATCACATTAAACCTTAAAACAAGCAGAAGGAGCTTTTAATTTCATCCTTAGATTGAGAATTTCAAACATAACAATGGCTTAGTTGTAATGTTATGTACCACAGCTTCAGTGCTCATTATTTCATGGAAGGCAACACCACCGTACTGTCCAGACATTTCAAACACATGTAGATGTTAGCTAGCAGGCTAACGTAGAACGACAAGGCTGCATTAGACAAGGATGCATTAGAAACATGAAAACATTTCCTATCAAAGTACGTCCTAAACAAGTGTTTTTGGTAGATAAACTAAGTAAATGACATAAATACAAAATGAATAAGATACTTAAATAATTATAATAATAGTAATATTAATAATAATAGTAACACTCCATTTGTCTTCTCATTTAAAAGCATTGCTGAAGCATCAGACTGGGACTCAGATGACTCGAACAGAAGTGAAAGTACCTCAGAAATGACCACCTGCTCGCTGATACCAGTGAATAGTGAGAACTCAGCCATGTTCACCTTCAAACCTTTGTGCACTTACCCCACGTGAGCGTAATGGATGTGCTTTTATCACGAATCACGAAATGTGGTTTTTGCACCATCATTATAATGAACAATATGATGGCTCTCCCCAATCTCACAGTATTATAAGTGATTAGAGAAACATACGGTAGAAAAGACATGGTATGTTGGTCGCTACCATGTAGACGGCCAAGGTGATGCACTCACAGACTTGTAATGGAGGGTGCTGCTTTTCCGCAGGGTGATGACAAACCCACTGAAAGGCACCAAAACAAGATTTCATAAATAGGTCTCAGTCAGATCTGAAGTACTTGCTGTATCTGTCCAGCTACTCACAACAGCTCAGATTTAAAGTGGAGGTTTAGGAACCAATGAACATTTGCAGCAGAATGGGTTTGGGGAATGTACTGCACTGATGCTAAGGTTGCCGGTTTGCTCAACACAGGCGTGGGATTCAGAAGAGTGAAACGGTGAGCAGCTGCGTTGAGCGTGAATTCACCATCCTGACTGATGATTGGAGCTAAGCTGAACTTAAAACATGAAGTCTAAACATCGTCCTCTGTCCTTTCTTGCTGTTGTACACATCTCCAGATGCACGGCTCTCTCGTGCTACTAACATTTTTGATTTAGAGAGGTTTTGTTCCTGGGGATCAACTAACCTCAGTGAAACCACAGCCCTTGGCAGATGTTGCTATACATTCCCCCGCCAATGCTTAATGAAACCTGGGTTTTCAAAATAAGACGAGAGATTTCCTGATATTGTTTCATCACCTTTAGTGTCTTTCTCTGTGACCTCCAACCACTTCTGTGTCACAATTCA
>NC_091743.1:40120827-40185827 GCF_043380555.1 Nothobranchius furzeri
TAGCATCATTTCAGAAGCATGAAACCCATTCTTTATGAATGTTTGAGTACATCCTCGATGTTTGATTGTGTCTAGTGTGTAGAAGGGTATTATATGACCAACAGCTGGATTACTGTAATGTAATAAGGAAGACTCCTCCTTCAGCTGCATGTTCGGGATCATCTCAGCATTAAATTCCTCCGGAGCTCACAAAGCTCTGAGGGTTGATAACAAAGTAGTTTCTGCTCTGTCGGTGTCTTTGTCTCTCCACACGTCCCTCCTACCTATCCATCTACGCTCTTCCCTCGCTGACTTTGTGCCTCCTCTAAGTGTGTTCCAGCCATATTGCAGTTTTGAAGTCTTTCTGCTTCTAATGAGCCAGTTGTTCTTGTGTTTTGTTCCCCTCAGGGAGCGTTGTGCAGCTAACAACACTCTGCTCACAACCATTTTAAAACACATTCACCACACTGGGGAGGGATGGGGGCCAACAAAACAATAGCGCCTTGGAGCATGTACAAAATGAAAAATGTGTTAATGACAGTCGCGCCAGCAAAGTGACAGCACATTCGTTTTCTGTCAATTAGACCTTGGTTATCCAAAAGAAATTTGCAACTCCCTGCAGAGTAAAACATGTGTCATCTCCCAGGCGTTGCTCTGTGACTGCGTAAGTGATGTATTCCTCAGTTTGTCTGTGTGTTCTAGTTTGACACGTAGAAATAATAAGTTTGGACAAAGTCACAGCACCGTATAGACGTAGTGAAGGCATAGCTCTATCCCAAGGACTTTGTGCAGACATAACCGATAGGAATATTGATACAGTCGGCATTCAGGCCTCTGATGAATTGTCATGACATTTGGTTTTTATATGTGAAGGCTGGATCTCACGCTGGGCTCCTGCTTGTTGCAGACCACGCTCGTCCCTCCTTATACCATTCCCATCATTTTTCTCTTCCTCTGCTCTTCCTCCGCTGTGCTCCTCTGCCTCCTCCTCTGCGTTAGCTGAGCTCGTTCTGCAGGGTTAGACTCACAAGTGGGCTGATCCTTTGCATCGTGTATCCCAATCTCCTGGCGGTTGTGGGGGAGCTCAGCTTTCTCTATAATTTTGTCAGCCTCAGCTCAACGTTAGCTTTGGGTTATGTTGTCTCCGCTGATCTAAAGTTACCTAAAGTAAATATGCTGGGGTACCTTTACTCCTTACACCCAGTTTCTGCTTGTCTTTATACCTGGAGAAGAACAGGCAGCTATGAAGAATTAGCTCTCCTCCTCGAGTGAATGAGTTTGCTCTATCTTAATGAGGTCTGCCTTGTCAGAGTGAGTGGTGCACGCTGAGCATGCTAAATAGACAAGCTGGAACTGAGTATCACCTCCTAACAGCAAAAATATGTTCTGTCTGCAGCTCTAATTCCTACACTGCCACGCAATCACCCTCATACACAATTTTATCTTGTCTCTTCCAAATGGGAATAGAAACCCGAGCAGAGGAAAAAACACCCTTTTTCCTTTTTATATTTCTTTCTTCCTTTTTTGTTTGAAGAAAAAAAAACTAATTCCAAAATCTAATTAACAGCTGAAAAAGCATGTCTGCCGTTTGGCTGGAAACATCAAATGCAGTTATGCAAATGGCTCCACAGACTGTAAATATTATGGACAGAACCTCATTCTGGAGGACGGGAGTTCAGATAGAAGGGCTACTCAGCCGTGTGTGAGAGCAGGCAAACAGGAAGTGATGAGACTGGTCATCTACTGTGGTGGTGCTCCTCCTGTTTAACTTCAGACAGCTCATTAAGGGTCGAGGTGTCCCTCGGCTGGACAGAAAGACCGACAGGAGCGCGTCTCTAACGGGCTTCCTCTGCTGCAGCTGCATCAGCTCTTCTGGCTTTTGCGTCGCTTGCTTAATCTTTGTTGTTGTTCTTTTATTTTTTTGGAGAGCCAAATAGGATTTTACACATTTCATCATTTTGCCCCTCACAGGGATGCAGGGGGGGGGGGGGGGGGGGGGCTGCTTCATCCTTCCCTCTTGCTTATTTGGCTGTTTCAGGAGACGTGGCCACGGGGCTGTGGCGAGAAAAACAGGCCCGTCCATTTTTCTAGGATACAACAGAGACAGGAGCCTGTGGTACAGACGCTCCCCGGTGTTGCCGTTGGCACTAGGTGGTTCATCTACCGAGAGAATGCACCACCACCGAATGTCAGCTCACATAAACAAACATTTGAAGCTTCACACTGACTATTTGGACCAACTCATCTCTTGTCAAGTGCAGTCAAGCAAAACATGAATGTTTTATAATCATCCAGAGACTCTTGAGTGTAAATATAGAAACATTCAGAAATGACGAAAGCTCTCCCGCGGCGTTGGCCTTTCCGTGTGATGTCACTCGCTACTTCTCACATCGTGGCAGCTGCTGATTGCATGCCAGGGAGTATTTGTTTGCAGACACAGAGCCACAGAGAATTAGAAGCAAGGTCCACTTCCATGCAAACAAGTAATTAATTATTGAGGACACCATGCACGACTCCTCGCTGATCTACACAGCCGTTTAAAGCTCTTGATTTATAATTCACCCTGCTTGCTGTTCCACTAGCGAGTGCTGAGATCGGAGGGCTCTTGAAAGTTCAGCGCCCTTCAGTGAGGTGAATCTCAAGTGTGCACTGCATGCACTTGTCTGTATTAGAAGAATGCACACTCTGCGCTCTCACACAAACGCTGGTTTAATTACATATCAGACATACACGTTTCTGAGTAACTCAGTAATTTTGTGCTGAAAACACCTGGGGTGCCTTGTTAGACAGACCCACATGCACTTCTTATTTAATATGTGGAGCATTCTCAGCGTGCTGTACATCAGGAATGCAAATACCATGGTGTCAGAAGGGGTTTAGGTAATTAGCTGGGGATGTGATGCTGGCTCTTGCCCATAGCGGCTTGTGTTCCTTGAGACTTCAGACCGCCGCAGGGGGGCTGCTCTTTGATCTGGAGCTCCCACGGTCTGCCAGCAGCTCCGCAACCTCTGCAGTGCTGTAGCACATGGACAGATGGGATCAGTGTGTTAGCGAGTGTGTACCTCTGTGGGTGAGTGTTTGTTTCTGTGACAGATCCAATTAGCTCGCAGTCCCTCTGCCAAAAGATCCTTTCCTGCCAGCGTCTAAACTGTCGGGCTGAATAAACTCTGCTGGTATGATGAGTGATCATTTATGCCGCCTATCTTCTGAAAGAGAAGCATGGTTGTATTCCATTCAGCCCAGCTCTTACGTAAGCTCGATATCTGTGACAGGAGATTTTCACAGCGTGCGGTTAAATATTTGTTGACAGTAATACAAAGACAATATTCCCACGGCTAGATTCCATTTGTTAATGCAAGATTCTGTCTTCAGAAGACAGATTTCAGAGACTATAAGGACAGTCACATGGTGCTCTCATGAGTATGGACTTGGGCACGTTCAACACACGTCTTAAGGCTGTGGTTGGCACTAAATGCACTGTGATTTATTATCATGTGATTGTTCTGTTAAACAATGTTGATTTTATATTTCCTCATCAGGTTGACGCAGTGATAGCTTGCTCCTGATGTATTGTTGTGTGTCCTTTTTTTGTTTGTTGGTTTGTCTCTTTCTGCAGGTCTAGAAGCACTCTTGTTCATTATTGTTTATTTTTGTGGACCCCCCCCCCCCCACCCCCACCCCCCATCTCTTCCTTTCTCTTTCACCTCTGTCTCCGTGTCTGGTTGGAATTAAAAAGCATTCAAAAACAATAACAATGAAGTTTTAAGTATCAGGCGTGACATTAAAAGCAGATGCTTTGATGCTCCACCTGAGAGTAAATCTGTAAGGCTTGTCACCAGCATTCAGACATTAGATCTGTTTGCTTCACAGCCGGACAGGACACGGGGAAAAGAAAAAAAGTAATCGTGGGGGAATTCTGCCGTGTTTTCCGGTGTCAGGAGTTTAATTTTAAGCGTGATGATCGGTGCTTATTTACTTTTGCTTCCATTCGGCTTCACCAGCAACTCTTCTAACTCGACTAATGCCGGTTGTTTTGGACAACGTCTGCTGATGAAGTTTCTTACTGAGTTGCAATCAATCAGTGTGAGTTAACCAGAGGTTCCGCTCACCTACTCCACCGGGCCCTTCCCAGTACCTACCCCTGATCGGGTACTCAGAAAGTTCCTGAAAACAGTTGTTCGGCTGGTCTGGCCGTGGAGACACGCAAATGTCGGGAAGTTCCTGTTAATTTACCTCAAAGTTCCAATAATATAAATGCACCTATGGTCTCTCCAGCGGGCCCTGGGTCGTCCTTTTGGTCTCCTCCTGGTTCGACGGGCCCGGAAAACCTTACCAGGGAGGCGTGCAGCAGGCATCCCTCCAGCTCAGCTCTCTCTTCACTGTAGCCTTAAAGATTGACTACATTCATAACAAATGATCAATAAGATGTGATGATTCCATATAAATATGAAATACCAATCTGACTGATCTTTCAGTGTTTAGTCAGAAGATTATGGTTTCTTTTACTTATTCAGGGACCATAAACACGTTTCGTATTAATTCAGACAGAGTCAAGTATATAGTTTATAAAAATTTATTTATTTCTATTTTCCTAAACTACTGATTATAAGTAAGGTATGAATGAAATGATGGAATTAATTGATATGAAGTGATTTAATACGAGGAATTGAAGCTTGATGTTTTAGCAAAACCTTTAAGTATCAGAGAGAGTTTGTGGAGTCTGGGTTGTAAAATCAGTTTGGCTGTATGGTTGTCCCGCTTGAACTGCCACCACCCATCAGCTGCCTCTGGAGCACCACAGGCCAACAAAACCTGACTCTTTCTTCAACTTGGCAGGTTCGGGGGTGCCGCCACGACAGCCATCGACCACCCTGCAGCCACTCTTCAGGTCGGCTGTCTCAACAATGGAACATGGTGCACTTGGACTAGATGTACTATTTTAAAGCTTTAAAGTTACTAAAGTTCTGTTCTGTATTTCCAAACATCCTTCTTGTCATTGTAGCTCAACAATTTTAACCAACTAAACTTGGGAACAGCCTTTCTGTCCAGGTCACTCTGGTGTTTTGTTAGTTTAAAAAAATTTTCTGTTGAACCACAACTTAGAGCCGATGTTTTATTTTCACGAGTTGATTTTATCAGTTATTATTACGGACATACGTAAGATTGTTGCTGCCATCATCATTTTTCAGGTTTACTGCGATAGAACTTAGAAAACTGGAACCAAACATTGAGTCAAAATAAAGACACAGTATTGTATTTCATCATTTATTGCAGAGCTTTCAGTCAGAAACTCCGTCAGACTTCATTCAGTTTTAACAATGACAAGAAACCTCGGAGAACTGAAGGAAAGCACAGAGGAAGCTTTGGTGAAACCTCTGTTCTTTTAATTGCTGCATTCAAAGTTGTGGGATGCTCATGAATAGGTGATGAAATCAGCCCAGGATGTGGAACTCTCTACTGGAAACAACGGGTGCTAATAACACACTTATAAACTATTTATGCTTTCAGTAAGACGGTGTGTGATATGATGATGACAGCAGAGATGGAATGAATTAGATGGAGCTAACAGAACAGTGTGTGCTAGGTATTGTGTTGTTGGGATGTAATGTGAGGAATCAATCTGATGATCTGCTGTACAACAGGAATGTTAGTCCAGGAGCAATAAAGACAGCTGCAGACTGTAAGTAGTCCAGAAAACTCTCCTCTGGATGTACGGGAGTTGTCTGTGTTGAAGGTTCGGCCGTTTTTCTAGAAAAGACAGAAGCTTATTATGTTATTGGGTCGTTCCAGGCTAATAAAGAGGAAGAGAACAGTGCGTGTGCGTGTGTGTGTGTGTGTGTGTGTGTGTGTGTGTGTGTGTGTGTGTGTGTGTGTGTGTGTGTGTGCTGCCTGGACTAACCTCTGAGCTGTTTTCAGTATGGATCGTCCCAGGACTTCTCCTCTCTTTAGATCTGTCAGTCTTCACGTTCTTAGTCCGCCTCTGGGTCTTCTCCTCTATTTCTCTCATTTCTTCTCTCCACCTCTGTTTCTCATCCTAACGTAGTCGTGGTGACATACGCGCTCAGCCGAGGATGCACAGACTGAGCAGAGGGCAGGCTGCAGGGGACATGTGGCTGTGTAATGGTGCTGGTGAAGAGAAGTCAGCCTTGAACCAACTGACCCAAACCCCAAAAAAGAATAGGAGCAAAACTCTCAGAGATAGAGAGCCAGTGAGGAGAAGACACATTCGGGTGGTCTGCTTCATTTGCACCAAGTCCTCCCCTCTTCAAGCAGCCGTCTGACAGGAGATATTTTTATCAGCCTGGAAAAGGAACAAAATCATTTGTAACATTGTTCTCTGAGCCAAGGACACAATCTCTGTGTGATAGACCACGGCTCTTATTCTGCCCTACCAGAGGGGTAATCGCTCATTTATATTTATGCTCCTGCCTTGGTTTTATCATGCAGGAGCTGATCACAAGGCCTTTGCCACTTTGTATTCAATGAAGCAGAAACATGTAAAGTAGCATGTGCTTCGATGGGTCTGGTGTCCACCTGTGATCTGAAAATATGGACATTTTCCTTTATCTGTATGCAGAGGTTTGTTTCCTTTAGCATCTTTCTTTTCAGTCCCTTAAAGAGCAAGTCACCCCCAAATCAACTTTTTTTATGATAAACTATATACACTTTTAATCTGCCATTGCTATTGGCTAAGAGGTACTCTATGACAATAACTGGCACATTATGATGTCACAATGCCGTTGTAAGCCTATGTGTGTGTGTTTGTTAGCAGCTCCGCCCTCTCGGTCTGCCAGCCAACAGCTTGTTGCATTTTTCAAACAGGATGTGGGACTGTAGTTAAGCCTGGGGCACACCGGAAGCGGACCCGCCATGTCGCTCCCGCGCCATGTCGCTCCCGCGCCATGTCGCTCCCGCGCCGTCATTTTGAATAGAAGCCATTATAGTTAAAGAGAGTGGGCACAGGAGGGGCGCCACGCTGAGGTGCTTAAGATAGACACCAGTTCTATCTCAAGGGCTGTTTACAAAATTGTCGAGTACTTTACACAAAACTCATGACACAGAACGGCTTTATTAGGGGTGGGTGCAATTAATCGATGTGGCGATGCATCTAAAAGCTTAACATGTTGTTTCGGCATCAATTAATGAACGTCGATGCTAAAAAAAAACATAACATCAAAGTTTTGTTGCGAAGCCGGTACTAAAAAAATAAAAACACGTAACCGGAGCCTTGACGTGCGCGCCGCCCGGACTGTTAAGTGAGTGGCACTACCTCTTTGAGCTCTTTGCAAAATAGCGGCAGCTTCAGCAACCTCCGGAGAGCGGCCGATTCTCTCCGTACCAGGGTTAACTGCAAGTGTGTGGAAGTCCTTTGGATTTTTTGAGAAAACTAATTAGACAATCGACAAATCTTATGCAATTTGCAAAATCTGCAAAGCCAAAATAAAGTATCTCAGCAACACCACAAACATGAGGCAGCACCTTGTACGCTTTCACCCGGAAACTGAGAATGCACCTCCGGCCGTGCCCGCCAAACAGAGGACCATCCTGAAGACTGTCTCCAAACTACCGAAGAACTCAGAGAAGGCAAGGAGCGTTACAAAAGCAATAGCTGCTTTCATCGCGACGGAGCTACGCCCGTATTCAGTAGTAAACACCAGAGGGTTTCAGTTAGTGGTGCGCACCATGGAGCCGCGCTACAAACTTCCTCACCGAAAACACTTTGCAGAAAAATAAGTCCCCCGCCTCTACAAGGAAACCAAAGCAAGAGTTCTGGAGTCCATGAAGAAGGCAACCAGGATAGCGCTCACATGCGATGCGTGGACATCGGTTGCCACCAAATCCTTCGTTACTGTAACGGCGCATTTTGTTCTCGCGTCGGACAAGAACGGGTGGAAGTTGGTGAGTCACGTTCTTCAAACTCGAGAGATGAGTGAGAGTCACACCGGGGCAAATGTTGGTGAGCTGCTGGAGAAAGGTGCGGCAGAATGGCAGATCTCAGATAAAGACTTGGTTTCGGTGACTGATAATGCCAGCAACATGGTCGTAGCAGCTCAGAAGGCGAAGTACGTGCACCTGAAATGCTATGCTCACACTGCCAGCTTGGCCTCACAGAAAGCTCTCAAGCTGACAGCTGTGGCAAAGCTTCTGGCGAGGATCAGACGGATCTCTGCGTTTTTTCACCGTAGTGCTACCGGACTCCACCTGCTAGAGGAGAACCAAAAGCTGCTTGGTCTCAAACAGCACAAACTGAAGACTGACGTATGCACTAGATGGAATAGTGCATACGAAATGACTGAACGTTTCCTCGAGCAACAGCCTGCACGTGCTGCCACCTTGCTCTCCCCTCAGTTAAGAGAAACATCATTGTCAGTTACTCTTATCTGTTTTTTATACTGATGAAAATGACTGTATTATTGATAGCAAAATATAATTTGGGAACCATTTTTATTGCTTACTGCATTATAGATAGATAGATGCATTATAGATAGATATTTATAACAAATAATAAATAAAAAACAGTTAAGCTGCCTTGATAGTGAACTGTTGTGCACTGCATTCTGACGTGTGTTAGTAGCATAAGGACTTATATTTAATTATGAATAACACAACTTGCTATCTGATTGCTCTCTCCTCAGTTGAGAAAGAAGGAAAATGACATCGCCACTCTCGATGAAACTGATGTCTCCAGTGCTGAAGCAATGGTCTCCGCCTTACAGCCGATGAAAGATGCCACCACTCTTATGTCTGAGGAGAAAACCCCAGTTTGTTTGATCGCGCGTGTGCACACAAAGCTCCTCCAGAGCACAGAGCCCAACACAGAAGATTCACCACTGGTCCGGGATATTTAAAAGGCCATCCACGACGACCTCAGCAGCAGATACACCAGCGAGGCGGAGAAAAGCCTTCTGTATACAGCTGCTGCCCTTGACCCCCGTTTTAAGGCATTACCTTTCCTTTCTGAGGAGGAGAGAGAGCAGACGTATTACAAAGTGATTGCTGAGGCAGCATCACTGGAGGTAAGTGTAATTATGTTTTATATAGAAAATGTGTATAGTTAAAGTGGTTAAAGTATGTGTGTTGTATTTTCTCTTCTCATTTTACACGTAGCAAGAGGTGAGAGTGAAGGAAGAGACCCCAGAGGACAGTGCCAGGGCAGCAGCAGCGGAGACCAGTGACTCTCAGGTGGACCAGGAGAACGAGCTGCCACCACCAGCCAAAAGAAGGTGTACTCTGCTTGAGAACCTGTTAGGACCGATGTTCACAACGCGTGGTAGGAGCTAGGAATCTTTATTTTTTTAATTATTGAGTTCTACATCTAGTTGTTTGGCTGAGGCTAGTTTCTCTCACACTCTCATTCTCTCAACTCTCTCTCTCTCTCTCTCTCTCTCTCTCTCTCTCTCTCTCTCTCTCTCTCTCTCTCTCTCTCTCTCTCTCTCTCTCTCTCTCTCACACACACACACACATCCTTTCACCCTCACATTCTCGCTCACACATGCTCACTCCCACTCTCTCTCTTTAGGTCCAGAGCCCAAATCAGCATACACCAGAGCCAAGGATGAGATGGCTAAGTACCGCCTTGCTTCAACACCTTCTGTACAAGAAGACCCTCTCCACTGGCGGAGTGTTCATCAGGTGCTGTACCCCATGATTTCTAATGTGGCCAAATGCTACCCGTGCATTCCAGGCAGCAGTGTGTCTGCAGAACGAGTATTCTCCACTGCAGGAGACATAGTAACAGCCCAACATAGCACACTCAAGTCAGAGCACATTGACCAGATGATATTCTTGCACAAAAATGTGTGTGTCCCAGATTCTGACAATGACGATGAAGAAGAGTCTAATGTTGAAGATGAGTAGCAAAATGTTGACATTTGCCCATCTCACAGGATGTAGGGGGACAAGGAGGTGGTGGTGGTGGTGGTGGTGGTGGTGGGGGGGGGGGGGGGGGGGCATTTAAGTTTAAGATGAGTATGAGTGTCACTCTGCATTATTTTGTTGTGCTCGCCTCACTGTACTGAAGCTCCAGGCTCAATATATGTTCAGTTGGATTATTCACTTTTGCCTATATTCCAGACTCAATAAGCTGAATTATTTTATTTTGAGGAATGCACTTTTGATCTGTATGGCAGCTTTTTTGTAATGTCATCACATGCCAGATTCATTAAGTTTCCATTAAATAAATTTGCTGGAAGTAAAAATCTTGTTTACTTGAATTAATGACTTCATTAAATCCAGGGCTTGCCTGTTTTCAGTGTTTCCCAACAATGGAGGGGACACTAGTGTAAGTAAAGCTTTCCCTGATCGAAGTTAAGTTGGTCAAAGTGCAAATATTTATACGTCATACAGTCATTAAATAAGGATTTGTCTTTGAAAAATAGTTATTGTTAAAAAAAATGTATTTACTTACAGAGAGTAGTTTTGGAGGAAATGAATTAATTGATTGGTTATTTATTTACAAATGTAGATAAAGAAGAAGACAATCTTGTATGAAAAAAAAGCATTAAAAATGTCAATAATTGAAGAATCATGGCACCAATAATCGAATCGAATCAAAAATCATTGTGATTGAAGAATCAAAGCATCGAAGCATCCATAATCGAATCGAATCGTGAAGAGCCCTTCTTGGAACACCCCTAGGCTTTGTGGCACAAACTCAACCGCCGGCACAAACCCGGCCGCAGTTTATATAACTTTAAAGTACTATTCATCTTAAAATATTTGAATAAATAGTGTACTTGCCCAGTGTTAATGAATTAGTCTCACGAAACACGATAGCATGTCTGATCACTGATAAACAATAGAGTCACTTCCCGCTTCCTGTTGTCAAGTCCCGTGTGATGTTGTGACTATCGCGTGACTTTTCAAGAAGCACTCAGTGGTGCAGCGCGTCCTGTGTGACCACTTGACTCCTCAAAATCGCAGGCGTGACACAACGCAAGCGCGTCTGCCACTGTGTAACGATTAAATTTACATATTATTTAATGAACCATAAAATGTGATATTCCATATGAAATACGAATTCAATCTTATGGATATTTGGGTACTTTTAACCAGAAGATTGGAACTTTTTTTTGCAGGGATTATATAACACCTTCGTATAAACTCAGAGACAACAGAAGAGAGAGTCAAGTTTTAAAAGTTTAAACAAATTAAAACTAGACTAACTTTAAACACTAAATGTATGGTGTAACTAAGGTGGTGTAGGACTGAAGATGGTGTATGTGTGAAATGTTGTTCAGAACCAGCAAATCCGGAGAAACGATTAGTTCCGATGGGAGTGAAGATGATGTTTCACGCTAGGCTTTGGGTTTGGAGATTTATAACACACAGAGACGCCATTCTGCCGGCCTACATACCCTTTTGGAATTCCCCGTTAGATCAGGAATGTCGAGGTCCTGCTTGACCTTCTCTGGAACCGAAGCCGGTAGGAAAAGCAGCGGTTGCTGACCAGACCAGTCTTTGAGATACTTCCGGGTCACGACAGTTTTGTTGGCATCTAACAAGACCCAAAACGGGGTTGTGATGGTTCAGCTTTTATTCTGAAAGGAACCGTTGCAGCAGTTGGAACAGCAACAGATTTTATCCAGCTTGTCGTTGGTTCTTTCGGCTGAAGAGGCAAGTTACGGATTGGCCACTCCGACACTTCTCTAGAACACTTTGAACTCAAGTTAAAGATGACGTGGGCATAGTTTTATAATTTGGATGTTTTGATTTACGGTCAAATCAAAAAAGGACAGGTTTACCAAGCACCACCAAAACCACGCCTCCGTCAGATCTGGCAGATTCTGATTGGATCAGTAAAAGTCATGTGTGATGTGGCTTAACCTTACGTGTGATCAGTCTCTAGTGGAAACATTTAAAGTTGTATTACTTATTATATTCTATAGGATTATAATAAAGTAATTAATATTTTCCTTTCACAAATTGGTTCACATTTTATTATTGACTAACACTTTGTTTGATTAGATTATTAAAAATAGAGTTCTTTGATTTATTAAAAAGAGGGTAGCTGAAGCCCACAAACGTGTCAAATTCTGATTTGCCAAATTTGTCTAATTTATCAACAATGTTGGTTTAATAAAACAGCAATTACTTCCTGATTAATTCAGTTTCCGGCTGACTCCTGATTCGGCCAAATCGGGGAAGAAGGAATTTTGAAACCACCTCTTTTTACATCCAGTCAAAAGCCTCTCTGCAACGCTGCGAGTGATGCAGACACAAAACGGCTCTCCTAAGAGCCAACAACAGCCTTAGACGCAAACAAGTATTCCAGCTTCCTGTCATCGCCCGGAGATATCTCAAGACTAGACGGGTCATATCGGAGCTAATCTACGGGTTCCTGGTACCTCGAGGTTCATACCCGTCCCGACCTCGTGATCCAATGGATCTGAATTCGGATCGTCACATAAGGGTGTGCAGATTCAACAGATTGCGTCGGATGGTTTTATAAACAAATCTGTAGTTTAATAGACATACAACCACATTTTTTTACAACCCAGACTCCACAAACTCTCTCAGATACTGAAGAAAGGTTCCAGCATTCCACACACAAACTCTCTCATATCTATTACATTACATATCAGTATTCATACCTTGTCATGTATAATCCTTAGTTTAGGGGAAAATTAATAAATTTATTTCTATAAACTACATACTTGACTCTGTCTGAATTAATATGAAGTGTGTTTATGGTCATCCACACTTTGACCTCCTCGAGTAACTGTAACTGGAGTTACCTGCCACCCTTTTGACTGGAGCATAAATTTGGCAATTGCCTGTGTAACAATGAAAAGACAAACCATATTTTCTAAAAATAGCACCCCGAGGAGTCAAATATAAAGAGAAGTAGGCCAAGAATTGAGCCCTGGGGCTCTCCACATTTGAAGGGAGACTCCTTGGAGCAGATGTCACCAACACTGACAGACACGGTTCTATCAGACAAATATAATCTGGACCAACTCTGGGTGATGCCCCTTAGGCCAACATAATTTTCCAACCTTGGCAGTAAAATAGAGTGGTCAGTCATATCAAAACGGCAGTCAGGGCAACAGTAACAAAAATACGGTTTCACCAGAATCAGTAGCCAGAAAGACGTAATTAAAAACCTTTATCAGCACAGTTTCAGTACTGTGACAGAATTCAAAACTGGATTGGAAAAACTCAACAGACTGATTACCATCAAGGAAGCAGTTAATTGAAAAAAAATACTAACATTTTCCAACACCTTGGAGAGGAATGGGAGAATAGAGATTTGTCTAAAAGTAGATAAAACTATCGTGTCCATACCAGGTTTTTAACAAGGGCTTTAAGAATGGCATGCTTCAACAACTTGGAACTTCACCAGAAGACAGGCTGGAGTTACCAATATTCAGGACTTCTGTGGCAATAGCAGAAATTAAACTTCCTGAAACTGGTGTACCAGAGCCTTTTTCCCTTACAAGGCATTCATTCCTCCTCAAGGCCACTACAAAGCCGCTTTCACATGAGGACCGGCTCTACCCCATCCAGGTATGGTATAAAGTTTTTACAGTGGAGTTTAAATCTATTACAGTGTCTTTTAACTTAGCACGTTTCAGACCCCACACACAAAATGGGCCACACTCTGGATCTTGTTTGTTCTTTCGGACTAAAAATCAACCATTTACATCTTGAAGAGGTTCATGTGAGCTGCATTTTCTTTAATGTCCAATCTAACATTGATTCTGTTCCTCATGTAACGTGAGGAAGTATGGGTTTCTGTGCCAAAGGTCGTATTTGCCCGGCTGGGTCAAAGCTGGGTCACGCAGCACCTTCACCCACAGATTAAGACCTAAGCCGCCAGCAAGTCTGAAGGACTCCACAACATCCGAACACCTGCTCTCCAGAAGAAGGACTTCACACACAGTCTAGTCATAATAAAACAGAGTCTTGAGCTTTCTTTATTTTTATTAATGTTAAATAATCATTTGATCACTTTGCTCATTATAAATGTATTTTAATCAAATGAATGATTATTATGCTTTGGGTAATCATAATGAACTATAATGAATCAGTATACTTAATTAAATAATGTTTTTGAAGATGTTTAACGATGACCTTCACACCTGCTCATACAGGTCCGTATCCACAGTAACTTCAAAACACATTTGCTCTAACGCACAACAAGTTTGCTTTGGGAAGAGAAGTGGTTTTGGTAAGTTAGTCACTTCAGAACAGAATGAAGAGAGAGAAGTGTGGAACGAACGCCACGGGGAGAGGAGCCCTGCAGGCTCTTTTCTCCCACCACACTATTTCTGTCAAGCCAGACACAATAGCTGAAATGCAACCCGCTAACGCAGACTCGTCCCAGAGTCTTTTGATTTCTGTGTTAATTTAAACATCAGAACGCTATCTGGTCGTGTTCTGCCTCACCGCATTTAGGACCCTCTTTTAGATCCGGACCGAAGGAGGATGTTTCTCCAGATGACACCTTGGCTGACAGAGAAGACGAAGGTGTGCGACGGTCCAGTCCAGAGTTGACCTCGGTACACGTTGCTGAAGCGTTTCGGCAGATGCGCTTTCTCATGTTTAAATTAACTTCTTATGAACTTCTTGGTTGGCTGCCTTTAAAAGCTAGACGACAATTTCATTAGCTGATATTTATGTTTAAGTGCATTTATTTTGATTTTCCACTTTATCTGAAAACTCTTTTGGTTCCCATTGATTCCTTGTATTCTACCCGTTTAGCTACTTTTCCATCATTTGTTGTTCCTCGTTTTAAAAAGGAGGTGGGTAGACTCGCCTTTTGTGTTAAAGTTCCTCAGGACTGGAATAAATTACCCACTGAATTAAGATCTATCTCTTCAATTCGCCAATTTTCCCGCACTGTTTATGCTTATGTAAAGCCGAGCTGTAGTTGCTTTGTTTAATCTTTGTTATAATGATTCTGTGCATTCACTGGCTAAAATGCTGATTTTTGGTGCCAATATCTGTATTCAACTGGGATATTACTCCACTTTAGGTTTAAATACAATGTAATATTTTGCCCTTATTTCTTTTTGAGTGCCTCACAGCAGTTTTATTCAATTTAATTGTGTATAAAGGTATTTACATATGTATGTACATGTGTGGGTATCTATGTATCCATGCATATGTGTATTTATTTGTGCGTGTGTACGCATATATTTACGTGTGTATATACATATTTATACATATCGTTATTTTTATTGTTATTATTAATTTACTTTCCTTCTTTTTTCTTTTTTAAATCTGTTATAACTTCCTAACTCTGCCACCTTATTTGTTATTGGTTGTGTTGTAGGAGGACCTGCTCGAAAACGAGATGTTACATCTCAAGCAGTTTATCCTCCTGAAAAACATAAGTTAAATAAATAAATTTGACCCATCCCCTGGGGGAGCGGTGAGCTGCAGACAAGCTGCTGTCGGGAACCATTTGGTGGTTTAACCTGATGAGTGTCAAGCAGGGAAGCATTGGGTCCCATTTTTTTCAAAGTCTTTGTATGACCCGACCAGGAATCGAACCCTGATCTCCCAGTCTCAGGGCGGACACTCTACCACTAGGACACTGAGCTGGTAATGAATAATGCTTTCATCAGGTTGGTGATGAGTCTTTGCTCCAAGAAAAGGAGTTCAATATCTTGAATTCCCAAATATTGTGTTGAGTGTTGGGAGGATGGTGCTAGGGAAGGACTGACGATTTACTGGTCCGGTCAAAACCTCACCTTTTGGTCCTTTGGCAGTGAAGGAATGAGATCATGGATGTAAGTGGCTGACAAGAGCCTCCTCCATAGGGTGGTCTCGCTCAGCCTTAATGATGAGGTGTGGTGCTCCATCGCCTGGGCAGAGCTAGAGTAGAGATGCCGCTCCTTCACATTGAAAGGAGTCAGCTGAGGTGGTTTTGGCATCTAATTAGGATGCCTCCTGCTTCCACTGGAGGTTATCAGCATATCACTGGGAGGAGACCTCGGGGCAGACCAGGACCTCGCTGGAGGGATTATTTATCCTCTGCATCCTGGAAACACCTGAGGATTTCCCAGGAGGAGGCGGAGAGTGTTGCTGGTGAGAGGGCTGTCTGAGTTTCCCTCTTTAACTGTTACCTTGTGTGTGTGTGTGTGTGTGTGTGTGTGTGTGCGTGCGTGCGTGCGTGCGTGCGTGCGTGCGTGCGTGTGTGTGTGTGTGTGTGTGTGTGTGTGTGTAAGTGTGTGTAAGTGTGTGTGTGCGTGTGTGTGTGTGTGTGTGTGTGTGTGTGTGTGTGTGTGTGTGTGTGAATAGACCATGCGCCTACGGTCACTGGTCTGCTGCGTTGGCACAGCTCTGGGATAACGGGGCTGTCTCTGGGGTATTGTCTCTAATCCAGCATGGCTGAGCTGCTAAATGCTTCTTATATTTGTATATTGAATGTTTATATTGAAAAAAATTAGCAATTTGCCTGAATTATATATTCTGCTTCAGTGTGAGTCATAATCTTGATCCATTATTATTAGGGGCTGATGGTTCCTACTGGCTTGGCTTAGTTTCTTTATCCTTAAATGCCACGCCACTTTGCTGCTCTGAATAATTGTCTTCTTCCTCTGTGTGAAACAGTCATAGCGAGAAAAATAGATTTATTTCCAAACAGCATGATTTTTTTTTCCCTTTTCCAGAGACACCAATAGTCTGGTGTGCCAAGCTGACAGATAAATGATCCACAGACAACATGGTAATTCAAAACACAGAGGGGAGGTGGACAATTCATCTCTCTTTCTCTCAATTCTTCAAATCTCCACAAAGAAATAGCTCAAAATGCTGATTATAGATAGGAGTGTTATTGATTAGGTGAGCTGGGAGGAGAGGCAGAGTGGTGCAGAAGTTCCCATCACTAATCTTTCTGGCTGTGACTGCATCTAAACAACCTGCAGAGAGGGATGCACAGGCGCATCCATCATGGCATAGCTGCTGCAGACAGAGATGGATGCCTCCACCCTCTGCCACCCGCTCCCTCCTGGTCAGGGATGAGAAGTGACACCTGAGACATACCTGGCTTAAACAGGAAGAAGAAAATTCCCTCTTCTGCTCTGCTAGGATGGAGGGATTGGTTCAGCTCTGAGAATCCTCCTCCGTCTACTTGTCTGTTTATATTTCCAGGATTATCCATCGTGATAGCTCCTGTTTGTTTTGTGAAAGAAGGAAAGTGTTGTTGTGGATTTGTGTGCACGAGTGTGCTAACTCATCCATTTACACTCCAGTGAGTTTGTGCACAAATAGACTTGGGAGTGCTTTTATTTCCTCGTGGTCTGTGCACCAAATCCCCGCTGCTGCCTGAAGCCCATGCCAGCTCCTCACGGTCGTGCCAGCCTGACGGAGATGTGCATAGCAGGCTGTGCCTTCTCTCCTCTACCCTGTAGCAGCAAGATTGATCCTTCGTTCCCTCCCATTCCTTTCTCTCCCACTCCCCCGTGTGCCTCTGCCTTAATGAGACTGTGAATAGGTGAAGCTGACTGGCTCCAGCAGATGGCCAGAACTGCCCCGGTGCAATGTCTGCACACACACACACACACACACACACACACACACTCGTGCACTTTTACACGCACCTCTGCATGCCTGCTCATGAATGAGAGTGTAAAGGGAGGAAGAGGGAAAAGCCAGAAGCACCGCAGAAGAAGAAAGGCAAAAGGACTGGAAACGTCGGTGGAGGAAGAGAGGGAGGGCTGAAATAAGAGCGAGAATCTGTTAAAGATGGGGACAAAAAACGGCTGAAAAGGAGCGAGGGCAAAATTGAATTGTAGATTGAGGGAGCCTCTCTCCTCCCTCTTTCCCTCCCCCTTTTATTTATCTCATGTGAAACCACGCCTCCCCCTTTTCACTTGTCAGTGCATCCATAACAGTGAGCTGTCTGCACTGGGCTGTGCGGGGGGTGACACCAGCTCCTCACTTTGCCAGCACAGTGGACCGGACCGGATCTGAACCGACCAGACGGCCAGACAGGTGTGTGAATTTGTTTTTGTGCATGTGTGTTAGTGAGGGATGGCCGCATGAGTCCCTCTGTGTGCAGGAAAGTGGTCCTCTGCAGGACTTTCTTCAAGTCTAGCTTATGATACAGAGCAGGAGCTTTGCCCTAGTTTACACTTGAATGCTCTGATCCATTCTGCTTGCTGCTGAGATTCATGCATGCCGCTAACGGCGCTGCTCATCGGGCTAGGAGGGACCAGACCTCTCATCTAACGATGATACATTCACACACTGCTAGTGATGGTGAGCTACTTGTAGCCACAGCCGCCCAGGGGAGGTCTGACAGAGGCGAGGCTGGCATTTGGCGCCGTCGGCCCCTCTGACCACCACTAACACAGGCAAGTTGGGTGAAGTGTCTTGCCCAAGGACACAACAGCAGGATACCCCTGGCGGGAGCTGGAATCGAACCCATGACCCTCCGATCATGAGGCAACCCGCTCTACCACCTGAGCTACTGCTGCCCCACATGTTCACAGGTAGTTCCTGATGTCATTTCTAATGCTGTCAAAGTTTGAAATGTTATTAAAAAGATACAAAATCAGAACAGATGTGTCTTTGAGGTCGCACGCCTCTGGTTTTGGGCAGGCTGAGTGGTGCCAGCCTTTATAGAGACGTTGGTTAGGTATCCACCTCTCACTCAGGAGTCGCCATTTCAACTGTTGCAGCTGCTGCCACCCTGCTGGTGTCTGCACAGCTCCAGCGTACGAGGCTGGTCCCCACCAATATACTCACTATCAGTGTTTTGTCAATATTTTTATGGGTCAAAGGGCTGTGTCATCACCAAGCGATGGCGATTAAGAGCAGTGGAGTGGAGCGTGGTGCGAGGACTGACCAAGCAGCTGAAATATTCATGGCTGGGAAAGCTGAACGTTCCTGAATGCTGTTTGCAGGGATCGTGCTGGATGGCTGAATAAATGCAAAGATGGAGGGATGGATGGAAAGTAAAGAAGCTGCAGGGATCTGTTCTTTCAACATTCATTATTTATCACAACACTCTCATGGAAGCTCTAACCCCACATCAACTGGCCTCTTTTCTCTCCGAGTCGCCAGCGGGCTGGAGGAGCTCATCCTACCTGAGGTGCTGTAGTCCCCGGGCTGTTGGAGCTGCAACTGCACGCTTACACCCACGCGTACGTTTTGTTCCTATTTATGCCAACACACTCTCCAGATGCAGGAGCTCGCTCGGCCATTCCTGCCAGCGTTGTAGAAAATGCATTCAGATCACAGCCGACCCGCACCCACTCTCACATTATCAGTGGGTTGGTGACCTTGGGACCTGTTGATATTTGTAGCAGCCATGTTGAGAGTGCACAAGAGGCCGTGTGGGACTCTGGTGTTTCTGGTCTGAGACGTGCAACAGGGCTGGTTGATGCAGTTGACGGGAGACGTGCATGAATATGTATCGTATGCTAATGCTGCACGCTGTAGCTGTTGATTCAAGCTGTCGTTGGAAGCAGGGAGCGTGTTCTCCAATCTGCAGTCTGAAAATGCTCCTGATAAAACCTGTCGTCAGCGCCGCCTCAGCCCGGGGGGCAGCAAGCATCAGCAGCCAAGGTGACACCTCTCAGCGGTCTCTGCAGGCCTGGGGCGCGCGGGCAGTGCTGATGTCTGCTTCTTTAAGCGTCACCTTGACCTTTCATTGTCACAGAAAGGTTTAAGAAAGCTGGAGTTAAGGATGTAAAATGCTGCAGCTGTGTTCCCGCTCGCTTCCTGCCTCGCTACAACGAACCGCTCAGAGCGACGTCAGTTTGGCTGAAATCTGAACCATTTCTTACTTTCCTGGCAACGATTTTCCAATCTTCTCTCCTGTGGATGGATGTCCGTCATCAGGTGTCCCAGTTAAACATGATTAGTGGAGCCTAAAGGTAAACTTTGACTCAAATTTGGTGTTTCACAGCGATTGCATTTCTCATTCGCTTCCTGACAACTGGAGCATGTTTTAGTAGTTTGACAGTAAGTAGCACTCACCTGAATCCCGGCTCGTCTGAACACGAGGAGCTATTACCGCGTCTCGTGACGAGGCGGCTTTAGGAGATCAATATTTAAATGTGAGTTCTCTTTGCTCTGATGCACCAGAGGCTGAAGTGCTTTTTGACAATCCTCTCCCAGGCCCTCCTCCCTGAAAAGTGTTCTCATGGACAGAGAGTTATAGTCAGCAGGTCCAAATGAGGACACTTGCATGTGAATGTGGCTCTGCGTGTTTCTTTGCCCCGCTTGTGCACCAGACTCAGATCAGCGTGTTTACTGTTGATGTGTGAATCAGATTTAAATCTCCTTCCTCTGGCAGGCTGAGCTGGTGCAGCCAAGGCGAAGGTGCCCCACAGGGAAATGTAATTATACCCTGCTGGCCGCGGAGTGCAGGCTTCACTGCCCTGTCTGTCTCTGGAGGGGCGGCGGCTTCAGACCCGTCTCACTTGTACCAAGCAGCAGTCATGTTTCCAAAGCTGCTGTGTGTTTTGGGATTTTGCATGGAAGTCTTTGTCCAAAGTCCTCCTCAGCATTTAGATCTTGGCTGTATCTGTGGTCGTTTGTCACAGGTTCCTTACAGCGGTGAATAATTTATGACAGAATTAACTGTGGTGCCAAGAGCAGCGACCCAGAGAGTTCAGAACATAAACAAAATCTGACTGACTCAGGTTTATTAACGCTTCCTTCCTCCTCATCAAGCCTGGTGGTAATCAGCTGCATTCAGCTTTGCCGCTGACTTATCAATGCTACGTGTCGTATGGATTTTCTGTGATGTTGCTTTCATCTCTGCTCGCTTTGGACGAAGACGCACGCCGAGATGCTTTCCATTATTGAGGCAAACCAAACAGACACACCCCACTCTGGCACTGGGATGACACAGTCCAGAACCCCGTACAGCAGGGCTCGGTGGCGATGGTAACCTCAATAACATGTAAATGAGTTATTTTCTTGTGAAATTCCGACAAAGGACTCGTGCCAGAGTTCCACTTCACAAGCAAAGAGCTGTGATGCATTTACGGTTTGATGAAACAGGAGTGAAGTTTAAAGTGCTGAGGAGGCCTTGGGCTTGAGAAAGCTTTATACGAGTACAAGTCTGTGAGGCTGTTCCTGAACGGTGTCAAAGTCCCACCCGTCCTCAGATCATCCAGCACCACCTGTCATGCCTGAGTTTAAAACTAACCGTAGCCTTCAAAGCTGACAGCCCTTCAGGACGGCGGTCAGCGACTCCTGTCAAGATTAAGCTCAATCTACGTCTGGACAACTTGAAGGGGACATGATGCAAATCTGACCTTCTGCATCCTTTTATGCTGCCATGTGGGTCCCTGCTGCTTCTATAAAAACTCCAAACGTGAATTAAATCCATACATCCGATTTCTGTTTGGTTTCAGGAATCATGCACATCTATGGCCGTTTGAAAATGTACTCGTTTGTGATGTCACAATAAGGAAAATTAGCACAGAACCACCCCTCACCCCTAAGGGAGGCCTCTGCTCTGAAAGAGGAGGAGCAGGAGCTACTCCCAAATATCTGAGCTCCTCACCTCATAGCAGCCAATCAGCTATACGTGGGCGGGGCCAACAGCAGCTCGTTTGCATTAAAGTGACAGAGTCGTGGAGCAGCTCATTTTAATGTCAAGAATAGAGCTGCTGGGACTGCTCTATGTGAGCGGGATTTGGTTCCGCATCGACCCCAGAACTGTTGGAGCTCACTTAAAGCTGATGAGTCCCTGCTGAAGTCCTGCACACCTGTGGTGCAGAACAGGTGTGCAGGGGAAGGAAAGGTAGCATTCTTTTAACTGTGTTTGCTAATTTCAGTTAGCTGTAGCGGCCATCTTGACTCAGCATCTATTCTGACGGGGTAAACGTTTGTCCAGGGACAGTTTCATTAAAGTCAGGCTGCTTGTTTAGGAGGTGTAGCCCCACACTGATAGCTAGGTGATGATAGTGTCAGTAGCAGGGGGTAAATACTGACTGACAGGGTAACACCTGAGCCAGCAGCATTCATCTCTCTGGTTTTCTTCACTCCAGCTCCACCTAATCTCCATTTTAGTGCTCATCGCCTACACCACCAGCCTCCCTTACGCACCTCTCCCTACGGTCTCTAGTGTGCCTAGTAAGCTTTCTGCTATTACAGGTCTCTGAAATGGTATTTTCTCACTGTGCCAGTGCAGTGTGGTGATGGGTTTGGAGGGGTAACACTGACCTGTAGCTGTGAACCGTGCATCCCGCTGCACCCTGAAGGTGTTCAGATCAACAGCCTGACTTGTCAAAAGCTCAGATGAAAGGAACGGAGGCACCTTGGATAGTATTTTGGCAGCAATTACAAAGATTCTGAGTCGGGCAGCTTGTCTGCTCCTGGTTTTCAGTTCCTTTTACATCAACCACCTTCCCTCTTACACACTCCTCGCCTGTGTGTCCACAGAGCTTTGACCGTGCTTGATCTAAAGCTCATCTAATGAATCTTTTGATCTTCCTCGCCTGACACATGCTGGATTTCTGCATCCAGAGTATCTGGGTTCGTTCTAACCTCTAAAACCTGGCTGCAGGGTAGGCGTGCCATGATTTGGGCGAGGTGCGTTTCGCACACCAATCTGAACAGCTCTCCAAATCCCCCTCATCACATATCCACATCAGTTCCATCCTCGTGTCTGTTTAGTACAAACGGAGCGTAGGAGCAGCAGATAAAGGGAAACCAAAACCCCAGCAGGGGCAGAGCAGTAAACACAGCAGAGTTTGGCAGCGAGGTGATATTAATTAAGAGTTATGGCTCAGTGAACTCGTAATTGGTGAAGAGGCAGCGGCGGGGATGAAGGATCGATGAGAACAGAGCCCGCTGAAATCAATCAGCACAACCCAGGGCCTCGAGCTGCTGCCTACCTGCTGTTCTGATCAAACCGCGCTGAGATCAGCCTGAACCGAGCTCAATCCCGCTCAGATTATTCACCTGCATCAGATTATTGCTCCTGCATTCGCCAAACTTACCAGAACAAGATATTCGCGTCCTTACGTCTCTAACCGAGGAGACGACAAATGGAGTCCTGGTGTATTTTTACTCTACCACTAAAAATAGTCTCTTTCTACTCCTCCTCTCCCGCTTGCTCTCTGCCAGGGTAATAACAATCTTTCTGCTCTGTCACTTTCTGATGTATCATCCTCTTATTCACATCAAGGACAAGGACAGGTGGCGCATTCTCTTTCAGCTGCTACACGCTCGTCACCCGGAGCCCGTTCAACCCCCCCCCCCCCCCCCCTGCTCACTCACATTAAAGCTGTCACTCCTTGATTTTATTGGAAGGAAAAACAAAGTGTGGCGTTTTTGTAATTTGCGACCTGCTGTGTCTGCTGAACGCCGCGAGCGTGCGGGTGTCATTTTTGGCCACATAAAAAATCCTGTTAGAAGAAGTGATGTCCCGCTGTTCTGAACCTGCTCCACACGTGTCCTTGGCTCCTAGCATCCATGTCGGGTATTTATTAAGGGATACGGGCAGCGAAGAGAGCATCAAATGTAGCATCTTCTTGCTGCAGATGGATAACTGCCCCAGACGTGTGCAGCTGAAATAAAAGTCCCCTCGTTAACAGAAACAACGATCTTCATCACATAGCTCCTGTTTTGTTGTTCCTCCTAAATGACACCCGCAGCCTTCTGAAGCAGGTGTTGCTCCCACATGAAACATTTGGACACTGATGGATCAGACGTGGGGTCTGAACTCCCCCCCTGAAGAGAACACCTCTGCCTCTGATGGTGTAAAGACCCCCTCTTTAGTGTGGGAGGGTGTCACTCACGACGTGGGTGTGTGACGGACATGTTGAAGTCGGTTTGGCTCAGCTCAGACGCGGGACACCTGTCCACCTGGAGAAGCTCTACTCTTGTCAGCGTGTCCTCTCACAGCTTACAGGATCGCACCTGGAGGCCGACGCTGACATAGAGAGGGTGTGTTTCTGTGGCTCTGCTGCGTCTGACACCCCAACGCCGCACAAACACACACTTATTATCCCTGCTGCCGGGTTCCTGCAGGATGAGAGATGATGCCTTACCAGAGGCACATCACTCACCTGTCTGCTCTCAACAGTTTCTTCCCAACGAGACGGCAAATCGGAGTTCAGCTCCCTAAAATATTTAAGACGTCGGAACATTTTTATCCTGAATCTGGCGCAGGTCTAATTACAGCGTCTCCTGAACTATTTCCTGCTTCCTCGGGCGTTCCACTCTTAGTCAGACATGAGTTTTATCTAATGCGAGTGTCACAGGGAGTGCGTATCAGCTTCCTTCTGAGGTTTAAACAGCCCTCCGTAGGCGACGCACCTGGCAGGGGCGGGGCGGGGCGGGGCTGAGGAGTGGCATCTGGACCACGCCAGCTGCTAGGTGGGATGGAGGGAAAGCTAACATGATTCATAATCAAAAGAAGGTTTGTTTAAACAAGCTGGAATGGTGAAACAGTGTTTTGGCTGAGCTGAATGGCGACGCCTGCCAGATATTCATTCTTTTTGCGTTTGCTCGCAGAACTCGGCAGTCTGAGGCTGGTTTCTGTGGGAGACGAGAACATCACAAGCAGCTTGTTTAGAGGAGAAGGTGAGGCTGTTCACCACCCACTCACGTCCTGTCCATGCCTCCTGTCTCCAGATGTGCTCATCGGAGGCTTTGTCTGGCGTTTATCATTTCTTCATCAGTGTAAACGTTAGAGCAGCTGATTGAGTCGGAGCTGAATCCTGAGCGTCATTAATCCTGTTAGATGGTCTCGCGCTCGTCTCTGGGTGCCATCCTTCTGTCTGAGCAGAAACGTGTCAGAATCTGATGATGGCGGCTGCTTCTCTGGATTTTACACTTCCCAGGGGAAATAAACAGCAGTGTACTGCAGTTATTGTCAAACACGTTGTTTACTACAGCAGAGCAGATGTATCACCTCTGAAGCAGAATCGTGCATCACGCTGCTTCGTTGTGTCCTAAACCGCCTGAACTAGTTCTCATCTGCGGGCCGATTGCTGCTTCGTTCAGCCGAGCGGGGTGACGGCTGTTGTTGACCCTGCAGATATGGTGTCCAGGAGATTAGTGGGTGTTGTAGGGCCTCAGCGGGCACCCCCCCCCCCGGTGGGGTTTAAACCGGTGTTTGGAGGTACTGCAGTGTTACGGGGCTCCTGCGACACTGCGCTGCATTTGTTGTGTAAATGAGCGTGAGTGTGAACAGCTGGGCAGCAGCTCCCAGCACATGTGGGCAGAGTCTGTACAGCTGTGCAGAGCTGAGTCATTAGCACCTGAACGCCGCGGGCAGCATGTGAAAGTGTGATGGGCTCTTCTTGTGCGTAAACAAGTTCACAGAGAACCTGCTTAGCTCCGCCCCCCTCAGGGCTGAATACGTGTGGTTTGTCTTTGTGGCAGCAGCGAGAGCAGACAGGTGAGTGATGAGCCTTTGGTAGAATACGCTCTTTGAGGGCTGATCTCCACGACATTCACCTCTCCTCGCTCTTTGATGGCACAGGCGGCCTTCAGCAAAGTGAGATGAAAACTGAGAGCCCTGGAATCAGACAGCATCCTCTGAATGAAGACCAGTTTGGTTTTTCCTCTGACGGAGCGCCGGTGTGCAGCTCTGCTTGTTTACAGCCACATGACATCCCTCCTCTGTTCCTTGCACTTTGTTGCGTAAGATGCTTTCATTATCCAGTGAGTGACAAAGGTTTGCTTTCTCTTAACATCTTTGAGGGACTTCCTTACAGTTGGCAGCCATTCCTGCTGCAGCAGGTCTTCACATGGGGTACGTGATTACCTCCGTAGGGCTCCTGGAGCATCTTTCCCTGCCTCTCATTTTCCACTCCAGCAGAATAGAAAGTGCCCTCCTGCTTCCACGCTCCAGCCCGCTCTCTACCCTCTGATTAAAAGTCAAATATTAAAGTGCTCTGTTTTGAGCCGGGTCTAATTGATTCTTTCCGCCCGATGCACACAGAATGGGCAGACAGCAGGCGATACCAGGCATTGTCAACATCGGGCACGGTGCCTGAAGCTCAGAACGGCACCCCAGTAAAGCCCCCTGTGAGTGTGCCAGCCTGCGGCGCCACACACACACAGAGAGGCCGCTCTGCACTCAGGCCAAGCTTCATGGTAACGACACAGTGGCAGCTCATTCTTTTGCTGTGTGTCAGCTCCCATCAGCTAGCTGGGAAGTCAGCTCGCCATTTGTAAGGAAGCAGCGGCCTGTGACCACCGTGTGTGTGTGTGCGTGCGTGTGTGTGTGCGTGTGTGTGTTTTCACTTGAAAAGCAATCTATTCTACCCACTTGCATAACCACTCATCGAGCCTAAACAATCTGAGGTGCTGAAAGGAGCATTCATCTCAGTTCTTCAGAACGACATCTTCTCTTCCGTTCCCTGATTCCTGCCTCCAGGATAATCACGTTAACTCGCTGCCAGCCAAGACGAAAGTCACACACTCAGGGATTCCTTTGGACACGGCACGCATTGTTTTAACAAGCCCACTCCTTAAGCTTCATCCAGGTGGAACAGTATTCCTGCCCAGATCAACCATCTCCGTCTAGTTGTTCAGTGTGACAGCTGGCTTGTTGAAGGAACGATGCGCTGCTCACTGCATCAGCTGGGTTGAATAGCTTCAGGCCCAGTGACGCACATTCATCACTGCAGGATTTTCTATCTGGAGACTCTTGCTTAGATTCTTGTATGAATCCTGGTCTGATCAGGAAGTGAACTAACCTGGTAACTCATTCTACAATAAACTGTCTGGCCAAAAAAAGTCTCCACCTGGATGTGACTCAGCAAGCAAGGGCGATTATCTTTCAGCTGCAACAAGTTATTTAACCCAAGGTGGTGCAATGCGGTGCTTCACATTTCTTAAACAACACATCTGGTGGTCGTGGAGAAGGTGTTAGTCTGTGTGAGAAGGGTCGGATCATTGCCATCAAACAGAGAAAACATTTAGGAGATGCAGAAATGACTAATAGTCCAGATGGACCCTGTTCCAGAGTGATGGCGCATCAGGGTAAGAAGAGAGGCAGGTGAAGTGATGCACCCATCATGCCTAGTGCCTACTGTACAAGCCTGTGGGGGCAGTGCTATGATCTGGGCTCGCTGCAGGTGGTCAGGTCTAGGTTCAGCAACAGGATGTGCTCCAAGAATGAGGTCAGCTGACTACCTGAACATCCGGGTTACTCCATCTTCCCTGATGACACGGGCATATTCCAAGATGACTATGCAGGATTTACCTGAATATGCTGAATGACAACAGAGAATGTGTGCTGTAAAATAAACTAAAGGAGGTCCAATAAAATATTAGTGCGTGACTTATTTTAGTTTGTGGCGACTTTTATGGGGACCGGGCAGAATAGTAATAAATAGTCTTGCCATGACCCATGGGCAGAGCTCAGTCGTGTTGCAGAACATATGGTTGTCTTTCAAACTGTCTCTGCATGCTATTGGACGATAAACAACATGACTTATTCACTGCTGATGTCACTCAACGGAGCCGTTCGCCATACACTGTCCAAGAAGACACAAATACATCTTTTTTCTGAACAAACGTAAGTACCTCTATCTGCTCTGTCTCGACTCAAAGGAAAGCCAAAGTTTAAGTCGTCCAAAGTTGATGCCAAATCTGTTTCAAACAAGCCATCGCCATCTTGTTCCGCTCTGTTGCATCATCCCACCCACCAAATCGATGGAGTGGAGCGAATTCCTTTAGCCATCTGCTACGGTCTGGCTAGATTTCTAGGCTGTAAACGAACAGCCACAGCTGAGAACCACGTTCACAAGGACTTTCCAAAGTGTCTCAGAATAGTTTTAGTTTCTGAGAGTCAGAATGTGGGACAGCTTTTGTTGGGGAAGCTATGTCCAAACAGGGACATGTTGTCCAGCAGGTCAGTTTGAGTGATGTGCAGGAACTTCACACGCCCCACCTCACCCAGCTGACCCATTGCTGAAGAGTGATAGCCACCAACTGGGGCTGATGTTTGCTTCTGCAGGTTTCCTGAAAACCAACATGCAGAAAAAGAACTGGGCCTGAACCCGCAGTAGAGCAGAGTCCCGCCCCCCTCCGTGGATGAAGACGGCGGCGCAGCTGTAGTCCTCTCACTTGTCGGCTGATTTGGCGGATTTACTGTTGGTTTTATGAGCATCATGAATCGACTCTGCCCCCCATTTATTTTCATTGCTTTTCTGCTGCGTGTGTTCGAGAGTGTATCCGTGGACTTGGCTCTGCGCTGCGTTCGTTAAACGCAGACATTCATCCACAGCGTTTTCTCATGAATCTGATTGACCTTTGTGCTCCGAGCGATCCTCAGTAAACGGGTCTTGGTCCTCATTAATCCCTTCACGGTTGAAAAGCTGATGCTATCTTCTCGCTGCGTCTGCTGTTTCATGTCTTCTCTGAGCTGATGGATGAGAGCGGTTCTGATGGAGCGGCGGTCGGAACTGGCTGTCGGGGGTGTGGGTGTTAATTAGTCCTATTAGGAAAACTGCTCCGGCACGACACTAATGGCAACACAGGGTTGATGAACTTGATGAGAACCCTGTTGAATTGTTTGAGTAAAAGAGAGCGACAGGAACCAGAGGGGCCTGCAGGTCGTGATCAGGTGTGTGGACGGCGTTTTGAAGAAGCCACAGTGTGCACCGTTTCACTCGTGTTCATGCGACACTCGGAATCTGAGGTTTTCACATCCTTTTCAGTGCGAGTGATTGCCAGCACAGCCGAGGAATGGTCTCCCAGCCGACAGGTAATCACAGTCCTCCTCTCTGAGTAACGGGTCTATTTCTACCCCCGTCCTGTTAGCTCGCTGCAGCAGCTCTCAGCAGGGGTCCAGGGTCGTGATCACAACACCTGGCTGCCTCTCTTATTATAGCAGGAGACCTCTGCTGTGCCCTCAGTATGAGACTCTGAAGGCAAGTCCAGAGGAAGAGGAGGGTGTAAAGGTGAAGGTCTGTTAAAAGTATGACAGATGTGTGTTTAACGCACAGGCTTCACGGAAAACGTCGACATGAAACAGAATACATGTCTGCTGTAACATCAGCCTCCCTTTTACGCCTGACTGACCGTCGCTACACAAGGCCCGGCTCTCATGGCAAGGTTGCACGCATGGGTAGAACATGCTAACTCCAGCTGGAGAACCTGCAGCTTTCTTGCTTCGAGGCAACCGTCCTCGCCACCACGCAGCCCCGGGTGGAATCAGACTGAGCTGCTTCATAACACACGGTTATGAGACGTTCCGTTTATGTCAGGGGTGTCAAACTCATTTTAGCTCAGGGGCCACAATGAGGGAAATCTAGTCCCAAGTGGGCCGGACCGGTAAATTAAAAACAACTTCAGATTGTTTTCTTTGTTTTAATACAATCAATATAAAACAAGGCTGGAGCCTGAGGACAGTGTATCCAAAATAGTACAAGTACAACACCTGAAGTGTACTTGAAAATTTGAAAAAAATAAAAAATCCATAAATAAAAACATTCCTTAGTGATTCAAAGAGCTTACAGATAACATGGCTAGATCAGTTTCATGCAGCACTTAAAGCATATTTGACTCATTTTACTTTACATCTTTTAGCTTTCACCAGCACATCAACATCAGAAGTCACATCCTGAGTGGCGGCCAACTTCAGGATGTGATTCAAGTTCTTGTGTGAGCCTTGAGCGCAGGTTTGTTTTATTTATACTCATTACAGAGAAAACTTGCTCACAAAGATACGTTTATTTTCACTCTACATTGTAAAGTATGAAAATAAAGTTTACACAACCATCTCGCGGGCCGGATTTAACCCGCTTGTGGGCCGAATCCGGCCCGCGGGCCGCATATTTGACACCCCTGGTTTATGTTGAGAGAAAATGGTCATGACCAGTTAGTCACCAAGAGTCTTAAATACATCTCATGTGTAACCTTAAAGAGCAAGTCACCCCCAAATAAACGTTTTTTTGCTGATTAAATAAACGAGTGTCTAATCGTGCTGCAGACACGTGTCGTCAATAATTTGGCACTTCAGTGCATCTTAGTTCAAATTTAAATATTCTGCCTAAAACTGGCAGTGTTGTGTCGTTGTCAGGGAAAAACTCTGCACTGTATTTTAATTTAAATCTGCCACCGCTATTGGCTAAGAAGTATGCTATGATGTAAACTGGTACATTATGATGTCACAATGCTGTTGTGAGCCTGTGTGTGTATTTGTTAGCGGCTCCGCCCTCTCGGTCTGCCAGGCAACAGCATGTGTTGCATTTTTCAAACATGAAGTGGGAGTGGAGTTAGACTCTGGTAGGGGTTGACTTGCTCTTTAACGCCAACCCCTCCAAGAGTCGTCTCACATTTCATAACTCATAGAAACTAAAAGGACAATTGTCCTTACGGAGTCAAGAAGAAATCCGGTGCTTTTGTGAGAGAAGATTGGTCTTGTACACGTTCTTGAACAAACGCTGGAAAATAAGGACTCTTGCAAATGTTTCACCACGTTTTGGAAACGTCCTCATGGAGGCTGCGACGGTTGCAGCCCAGTGGGATTCTGGCTCCGCCCCTGCAGCAGCATAAGGATGTAACGATCTGAAATTGTCATGACAATATAGAGCTAAGCACTCCACTGCTCCTCTCACTTTTTTTCTTCTTGATTATAAATCCGCTGCACCTGTGCGCAGCTGGCTGCCGCACCCTAAACAGGAAAAAAATAGAAAGTGCCTTCAAGCTCCACAGACTTTCTCTCCATTCATCTATTTAGTCAATAAAGCAAAACCTGAAAACCGTTACAAACACAGCTACTGTTCTCCGACAGGCTGGGACTTTTGAAGCCTTAACTAACTGCTCAGTTGGACTTGAGTCCTAAAACTCCTGTTCTACCCTCCAGACCTGCTGATTGATGTGATACTCTTTATTCCTCTACAGATACCACCATGCAAGTAATATCAACATCAAACCAGCTTAGAGTTGTTGCGAAACTGGGGTAGTGACAGATCAATATTTTATATTTTCCTGTACTGTCTTGTCTTTTAAAGTATTCAAACCATCATATTTATCTCTTCATCAGTGTGTTTCTGTTGCTTCAACAGGAAAAGCAAATCTCAAGTTGAAATGTATTGTTAGCAGTTAAAATGTGATGGTTTCGGTGATTGGGTCATTTTGTTTTAGCTGCAGGGTTCTCTTCCTGCTTGATTACAGGAAATAAAATAGTTCAGCGGGAGTGAAGTATGGTTATAATAATGAGCAGCAGGTTCAGTTTTATGGTTTAGTCGTGAATTACATGTAATCCACAAGCAGCAGCAGCAGCGTTGCTGCATATCGACTAAAGTCCAAATGAGACGAATAGATCAGAAGCAGCCCGGTGCAGGCCAGGGGTCTGTAAAAGTCCCCGCACATTATTCTCACTTACAAATATAAATATTTAAAGTTACCCTGTCATCCAAACTATTTAACTCCTAAATTCATCTAACTGTGCCAGTGAGAGTGTGTGAGAGTGTGTGTGTTGGTCTGAGACGGTAATAGAGATCAGAGGGAGGTCGGACCTGAAGGGACAGCCTATAAGGATTAAGAGAGAGTCGCCGCTGCCTGATCAATCTGAGCTCTCATTAAAAGGCTGCCAGGCTCTTTGCAACCCGATCCAATATCAATACCGTAGCACCACTGAGAGACCAGTTAGGCTAGCTGCTGGCAGCTTAGCTGTCATTACTGAGTGGGCAAAATGCCAGAAACCCCCTTGGTGGGCCACTTAAGCTCCCTCTCTGGTCCCAAACACAGGTCAGGACAGACGGATAGGATGTCTGGGCAGTTGTCCCAGAGACAGACAGCGACCTGTGGAGGAGGAGACAGCCTGTGTCCTCTCACCGGTAAGTGATGGCCTGTGTGTGTTTGCTTTGTTCTGGTGAGGGTGCTGTGGTGTCACCTGAGGCGTGTTTGGGTGGTTTTCCTTCTGGTTTTTGTTACCAGTGCAGGTTGTTACAAGGACAGACCGCTACGTTTTTAGGGACTGGGTAAATCTGGATTCTGGCATAGAGCTATTGATTCCTGCTGGGAAAACCACAGGCTCTGCAGTGATTTAGTAAAGCCAGTGGGGGTGGGGGCTACAATGGACAACAGAGAAAATAGCCTCTGTAACTCAGATCATTGTGTGGGGGTCTCCACTTTGTGCTCCAGCCTTAAGCCCCTGTGTGGTTCTGACAAGGGAGGGGGATCAGTGTGTGTCTCAACCATTAGTAATCAACTGACAAAAAGACCCGGAGAAAGCCAGCTAGTGGAGGTGGGGGGGTTCGGACAGAGGATGGGGTGGGTGAAGATGTACAGAAGCACTTGTTGCCTCTCCAAACTCCAAGAGTGCGTGTAGCAGCAGATACGATCTGCAGAACCCCCACCGCCCCCCCGTGAAGCATCCCGCTGCTGTTCCGGGTCCTTGAGATCAGTTGAACAGTTTTGTTGCAGAGCTTCACAAAACGCTCGCCTCTCCAACTTCCTCCCAGCTTAATCTCAGCTGTTCCGCTGTCAGGCACGAATGGTTCAGAGTTCAAACTGATGTCATCAACTCATGACCAATAGGAACGATCCGTGTTGCAGGTGCTAATGTATGTGTGTGTGCGTGCTTGCATGCGTGTAATGTACCTACACATAGTGCTGGCTGTTGTGGCCAATGTCCTAAATCAATTCGATTCATAAGGCTCTGAATGGATTAATCACTAATTCGATTCAATTCGGTCTTGGCTTCGTTATTCATAGTCGCTAGGGATGCTCCAATCCGATCACGTGATCGGAAATCAGGCCCGATCACGTGTTTTTGAAAGGATCAGAATCAGGAGAAATAAACTGGATTTAACCTTTTAAAACAACAAACATGACTTTCTAAATTCACCCTGACATTGAGATTTTCAAATATAACAAAAATGGCTTAGTTTTAATTTCAGTCATAATATTTGTTTTGTAGGATTTGGTAAATTGAGTGCTTTAAGAGCTCAATATGTATATTACCTCTACTTATGACCAATAAGCTGTGATATCTAAATATAGAACATCAACTCTGCTTGGTCTTTATGGTGTTTATCAGAAGATTCTAGGATTCTTTATTTATTAGGGGATTGTAAACACTTCGTTCTGATTCAGAAAAGAGTCAGGTTTATAAAAGTAAGAATTTATTTTACCAACAATTAAAACATGACAAGTTAACTAACATTTACTGTGATGGATGGAGCTGAATGTGATGTATGAACCTATGTGTGAATGCGATGTTATCAGAACTTCCTTATCTAGGAGAGCTGAGTTCTGGATGTAAAAGAATTTGGTTTGCGTTAAGCTATGAAGGTGGTTGTTATCAAAACACATCAGACGCTATCTGTCGTGTCCACATACCCACTCGTAGACCCTCGTGATAGATCTGGAATGTCGAAGTCCTCGGACTTCCAGGCACCAAGGTCCGTAGAGGAAACTACGGCACTACTAGACCGGTCTTAGAGTTGTCTCCAGGTCACAACAGACGGATGGTACCGCGCGTCTGGGACTCTTAAGGAGTCTAAACAATATCAGCTCATTCTGCAGGAACTGTTTGCTTTATCAGCTCTGCAGGTGCAACAAGGTTTTGAGACGTGTCAAAAGCTTTGATGGGTTAAAGAGGGTCTTGCTTCAGATGGCCGATCTGAACCTTTCTCAAGAACTGATGAACCACCAGAGTGATCCAGTTTTACTCTTCTCATGTTATGATTTGTGTAGCCAACCAGAGGTTGACAAGTTGAGGAATGTTACCAAGAGTCTCAGAAACACGCCTTCTTTGATACCGGAACCTCTGATCTGGGGTAGAGGCTATTTATGTGTCATGAGTTTAACTTAACCTTACTTTGTTCTTGTGAGTGCAAATGGTGATGACCTTGTCATGTAAACATGCTGAAACATATTTCAATCATTGTAATCATAACATAACATTCATTTCAAACTTCAATCAGTGACTACGTTTACATACAGCCAATATCCGGGTTATGATCGGGTTAAGGTCGGGATTCGGGTTTCTGAGTTGATCAGAATAACCCGTTTACAAGCATAAATAGAAAGAGTTACCCCTAACTTGCATAACCCGATTTAAATGCGGACGTTGGGGTAGCGCCAGGACGTATGGACTATGTCCAGATGCAATATGCGTCATTTCCGGTTCTTCTTGTTCCGGTATCCGTGAAAACAACAACATATTTCCCAGTTCGGAAGAGATAGCGACCACGCTTGTTTGCGCTTTAGTTTCCTCGTCACTCAAAGTGTGGTGCTGTGCCGCGACTCGCCATGTTGCTCCCAACTTGTTGTTTACTTCCGGAGTTCTGGCGCATACAAGACGTCTCGCTACTCAAAAGACCAAGATTCCTTGTGAACAGAGCATGAGCAGAACACACGCTTTGATGGGGATATCCCGGTAAACATTCGGGTTAGAAGAGGGTTACCCCAGGTGTAGTAACCGGGTTTTTTAAAACCCGGTTATGAGCATATCTGGGTTTTTGGCGGTGTTTACAAGGACCTGCGGAACCAAGTTATTGTGAATATTCGGGTTTTAAAAGGGTTACTGGCTGCATGTAAACACACTCATAGAGCACAGATTAATGAAACATTTCATTATATTATAATTATTATAAGTAGCAAAAACTGCCAATTATTTAATGATTGTCTAGCTTATAAGTTGTAAAAGTTCATATTTAATTTAAGAAATAATAATTTGATTTAGCAACTAATCCGGGCCGCAAGTGTTGCTTATTCAAAGGCATGAAGAATCCTGTAGGACGATAAGGGAAGCTTGGACCTTGAGGAGAGAACATTATTGTTGACAATTCCTTATCATGTGTTCAGAGCTGCAGGCTCTGAGCTCCAGCTGATGGGATGAAGGCAGGCCAATTTAAAGGGGACACATGCAGTCTCGTGTCTCCTTTTTGACCAGATGTTGAACGGTCAATCTGTACCTAAAAACTGACCATTGCTGGACGTTACAGTTTCTTGTATGAAAACAACACAATTTACAGCAGGCAAGGACTCGGACACCAAGTGCAGCTGTTAGCAAGCCTGCTAACACAGAGCTAGCACGTCTCCTCAGGAGAGCTAAAATATCTGCAGCTTGGTGGTGTTTTAAACCAGACAGCAAAGGCAGAGCTTGACATGTGTAATGCGTGCATACTTAGCATTCAACATGCTGGAAAGGAAACAGCTCCTTGATTCGCTGCCTTCAAACAAGCTACTTTCGCTGTCGGCTTTTCGCTTCGGCCATCAACAAAGCAAGTCACCAGTCTCCATTAAATCCCAGTTTACCTCTAACAGTCACAGTTCACACTGATCAGACAAAAGGCGGAGCTAGCTGACAGAGAACATTACACTAATGATCAAATAGAAATTGCTGACAGACTGCAAAACATCGGTGTTTCTAGTTCTGCAGCACCAGTGCTTAATACGCCCCGCGACTGGCTGGACCCTGCTCCCGGTGCTGCGCATTGGAGCTACAGGTGTTATGCAGAGAAAAGTAAAGCCTGAGTCATGCTTCTCCGTCTGCGTCAGTGCGGAGACACGCTACGCCATTATCTGTCCTTGCGGGCCTGTTGGAGAGCCCCGCAAGGGCGTACAGAGTCGAGCTCTCTTTTCTAAACATCTGTCCATCGAGACGGAGAACGCAAGCTTGTGATTGGTCAGAGCACCGCTGTCGTCTACACCGCCGCCATTGCGCCCTCAAAAACATAAAGAGAGCCGAGGATAACTAGCGGCAGACACGGAGAAGCTTGAAGAATACCTCGCGAAAAAACACGCTAAAATATGAACGTTTAATTTCCCGTGACTGGAGGAGTGAAAAGATGCGCAGCAAGCATTTTATTGGTGGACGGAAATGACAGAAAACGTGGGTTTAGAGGTGGCGAGCGCATGAAGAGGTGGAGGAGGATGAGAGACAAATATGTACATGTTAAAAAGTCTCTTTTATACAAAAAACACAATATAAACACACTATCTTGGACCGATACATGACAGGATACCACAGAACAGCGCTACGCCCTCTGTTGTCCTGCCGGGGAATTGCTTTGTAGCACTCCCCAGGAGACGGAAGAGTATGAGAGCAAAACGCTTCCATCAGTCCGTGCGTGTCTGTCCCTTGCGGAGCTGACGGAGAAGCATGAATCGGGCTTTACCCTGCCTGCCAAAGGCTCCGCCTGCCTGCTCCATCGCATGAACACGCATTGCTCACAGCTGCATATTGAGGAAGTAAACAACTTGAAACAAGAGCAACGCTGCTACTTTCAAGTATATTCACAATATAAACAATCATTTAATCAGTGCACTTCCTAAAAAATTTAAAGTGAAACTTAAAGGACAATTTGGATATGGTTTCTTCTTATTTTAATGCTTTTCTGAAAGGCATCAGATTGGGACTTGGTATTGGTATATACTCAAAATCAAATGACACGGAATCGGATCGGGAGCAAAAATCGTGATCGGAACATCCCTAATTTACGATTCTTAGTGGGCTTCCTAAACTTATTTTGGCGTGGCTTTTTCTGTCTTATTACTCATAGCAACAAGTAAACGTCACGTAAAACGTTGCCTCGTGAGTTCTGCGTGCTGCCGTTTACGTGTTTTGTGATCACAGCAATTAACCGGCTAAGCTGTATTTCATTTTTAAGCAATGGTTGATCAATTGTCAGATCACACAGACATAACCTTGCAACGGGCTGTTGCTAATGGTAACAAAAATCTCCACTTACCCTCCCGGTGACAACAGCGCTGTCCGTTGCAGGAAGAATCCAGATCTGGATCCCGACAACAAACCCTGATTGAGTCCATTTGTATACCTCCAGGCTTTTATATGTTCTTAGCGACAATCCGGAGTAGGACGAGGGAAAATTAACAAGGAAATTATAAATGTCAGGGCATCTCAAATCCGGTAAGAGGTCCACGTTGACAGCTTCTGGTGTTTTTTAAAAGTATCCCAGGGGCACGGTAAGGGTCGGAGATGTTTAGACTATTCAGTTTCTGACTATATAAAACGATTTCTTCGGTTTTAAAGTCTGAAATAAACTCAGATGGAGTAAAATCCAAGCCGATCCCGTTCATATTGTTTACCTTTTTTGCCTGCCAACATGGCGTCTACTTTCTGAGAGTCACGTGACGTCCGGAGCTCTATAGCATCCGGTGAGAGTCTGGATTCTGGTTGAAGATATTTTAGGCCATTCTTCTTTACAAAACTTCTCTAGTTCATTCAGGTTTGATGGCTTCTGAGCACAGACAACTCTCTTTAGAACTTTTTACAAGACACACCATGCTGGCAAATCGGCGTAATATTACCACAATGGTTTGTCTATAAACGCGCCATCCCGGCATGGCGTTGTGTGAGTTTTGCGGCATTCGTTCCGCCTCGCTTGGTAGCAATATTGTGGTAATGGTCTGTCGTATGCGTCCTGGCGCAACAGAGGCAGATGTCATGATGACGTGGGGAGTTATTGCTGAGCTCCGGCTGGCAAATTTGTTGAAAATGAAAGTAAACACGGGCAATGAGGGTTGCTTTTTGAACAAAATCATCTGAGATGGCACACTGGAGCGCCGCAGCGCTCCATGAGCCTCTCTGTTAGAGCTGAAGCTCAGATCACCAGAGACTGCACAGGGACTGATGGGGACAGACACCTTTAGGAGCTGCTTGTTAAAAAAAAAAACTTAACAATCACGGCTTCTTTTTCTTTTCCACATTTATTGCAATCGTCAGGGATATTAGGGTTGAAATAATGAAGCTTCACTGGTGTGATATAGGTTCTAAACAGCCACTTGTACTGTAATAATCTAAATCTTGTGTTAATTGTTTGTTTTTGCGCACGTTCACAACAGTCGTTCCACTCTTCTGCTGAAATGTCTGTTTCCAGATCAGATATCCAGGCCTGTAAATATGAGTTGCTATTTTCGTTCATACCAGAGATTAGAGTACTGTAAAATTTGGAGAGGAGGCCCTTACTTTGGTCATGGTTAGCAGCTATATTCTCTATAGTAGATAATGTGGGTTGTACAGTCGATCCCAGTATATTAGTAACGAAACTTCTAATTTGAAAAAATAAAAAAAATGTCTCCTAGGCAAATCATATTTGCTAATTGTTCAAAGGACATTAGAATTCCATCCTCGTAAAGAAAAAGGGACACTTTACCATTGTATGTGACAATGTGAAGAACTTCAAATCTTTTGGAAACAAATCTGTACAATTATTTCAGATTTAATTAAATGTAAGATGCCCCTTGACTGCACATCTATCCAGACAGCTTTGTATGTAACAAAAAGAATAAGAAATTGATTGAATTCTCCTTGTTACAAGCTAAATACGTTATTACCTTGAAATGGAAGGCCACAGAAAGGCCAGGAGTGAAACAATGGATCAATTCTATGTCCAGTAATCTGGCGCTTGAGAAACTAACGTGTATGGCCAGAGGAAAACTCGAGGACTTCAAGGACATCTGGCTGCCCTTTTTGCATCTTCTAGATGCCTTTGACTTTGAAGAAGCGGAGTGAAGTGGGGGATGGGAGGGAGGGGATTCTTGGGGTGGGTAGGTGTTGGGGGGAGGGGAAGGGGGTTGATGTATTTTGTTCTGTTTTAATCTGAAAATCATAATAAACATATTTGGGGGAAAAAAAAACAATCATGGCTTCAATCACAATAATAAGCAAGTTATGTCTAAGATAAACGGAAGTCTGTGGCAGCGCAGAGACCGCCCCCATACCCCCTTTATGCCGCCATCACCTTATCTTTTATAGAATATCCACGATTGCGCCACATTACCGCCACAGTCTGATCTTATAAACCACCCTTATTCTCCCCAGGGAGCCACGACGAATCCCCTTTTGCAAACGCTTCGGTCCTGTACGAACAGCTTACGTCACGCCACTGATGTTCAATAATATTCAGGTCTGGAACTGAGATGAACATTCCAGAACGTTCTACTTGTTCCTCTGCATGAATTTCCTGAGTAGACTTTGAGCAGTGTTTTGGGTCATTGTCTTGTTGAAAGATCCAGCTCTGGTGCAGCTTCAGCTTTGTCACGGATTCCTGGACATTGGTCTCCAGAATCTGCTGATATTGGGTGGAATCCATGCGTCCCTCAACTTTAACAAGATTCCCAGTTCCTGCAGTGGCCACACAGCCCACAGCATGATGGAACCACCATGTTTTAATTTAGGTAGCAGGTGTTTTTCTTGGAATGCTGTGCTCTTTCTCCTCCATGCATAACACCCCTTGTTTTGCCCAAATAACTCAGTTTTACTTTCATCAGTCCACCTGACCTTATTCCAGAATGAAGCTGGCTTGTCCAGATGTGCTTTAGCAGACCTCACACTGCTCTGTTGGTGCTGTGGGTGGAAAAAAGGCTTCCTCTGCATCACTTTCACATGCAGCATCTCCTTGTGTAAAGTGCACCGAATAGTAGAACGATGCACAGTGACTCCATCTGCAGCAGAGAATATTCAAAGAGGAGGGAAACTTACGTGCCCCCCTTAAATACTCTTTCTCATGATTGGATTCACCTGTGTATGGAGGCCAAAGGTCAACCAATTTGAGTTCCACAATACTGCAGCAGAAGATGAGGGGTACAGGAGTAGATGAACATCTGACTGCATGGACCATCAGCATCCTTACCAACAGGCCACAGTACGTGAGGCCGCACAGCTGTACATCTGAGGTGGCTGTGTGCAGTACTGGAGCTCCACAGGGTATGGTGCTCTTCCAGAGAAACGCTTCCCCTCACTCTCCAGTAAACATCCAGGGAGCAGACATTGAGTTGGTGGATACATTTAAGTATCTGGGTGTTCACCTCAACAGCAAACCGAACTGGCCCAACAACACAGATGTTCTGTATAAGGAGGTCCAAAGCCGCCTTCACCTCCTGAGGAGGCTGAGGTCCTTCGGAGTTAATTTCCAGCTGCTAAAATCCTTTAATCAATCTGTGGTTGGCTCTGTTATCCACTCTGCTGTGGTCTGTGGGGGTGCAGGCAGCTCTGACTGAGACAGACTGAACAAGCTAGTTAGCAACTCTAGCTCGGTTCTGAGCTGCCCACTGGATACAGTTGAAGAGACGTGTGAAAGGAGGATGCTGGGGAAGATGACCTCCATCTTAAAAAAACGCACTGCATTCCACTGTGGAGACCATGGACAGCTCCTTCAGAGGCAGACTGAGACATCCCAGATGTAAAACAGAACGCTACCGTAGGTCATTCATCCCCTCTTTAGTAAGAGTGTAGAACTCCTCAGTTTAAGCTGTACTGGCATGATCCTGGTACACAATACCACCAATGCAATATTCATTATGTGGTTGTAAAGGATGGGTAGTCAATACTTGTGCCATACCGGATTTGCATCACATGTCTGTGTCTCTTGCAGTATGCTGCATAGTGTTGGAGCCCACGTTTTTTTTTTTTTTTCATTTTTTATTTGTGGTTTTTCAGTGGCTGACGGCTACAATACTAGATTAATGCCCTTGTGTGTAAATACGTGTACCTTTGTTATTATTTATCTTCAAATTATTCTCTTAAGTGTTGGTGCTGCTGTAACAAGTGAACTTCCCAACTGTGGATCAATAAATTATATTCTATTCTATTCTAAAATGACACATGTGCCCAAATTTATCCACCTGCCTAATTTAGTTTAAACAATTATTGCGCACTTTCTGTAAATCCTATAAAGTTTGTTTCACTTTTCAAACATCCATGTGTGGTTATCAGCAGGTGTACAACGGTCTCTGAACAAGTGACCTCTGAAGCCCCTCCACAAGAGGCTGGAACCATCAGGAGCATCCGAACACCACAAACCGATAACTATGCAGATCAGAGTTCAAACGTATTCAGCTACTGGGGAAAAAGACATGTTTGATCCATTAACATTCATCATGCCAACATGTTTACAGTGAAATCTCCTGGGGGAAGGTGAATGTTTGTCTGCAGAAAGCAGAACCCCGGTGGATGTCTACTAATTGGCAGACTTTATGTTTTGGGTATGAATTGCTGTCGTGTTTAAAGCCATTTGTGTTTGCCCAACAGGACATTTTCACCGGCTGCTCCATCCGTCTGTTAGATTGTGGGTTTAACACTGAGCATAAATGGGGCTTTAGAAGTTGACAGCAAGCCTTTTTGAGTAATGCATGATATGGTTCTGGTCTTGATGTTTCACAGTGTCATGCAGAGTTCAGTGTGCTGCTCTGAGGTCTTAATAAGGTGGTTTTGTCGGTGGACCAGTGGGCCCAGTCTGTGTCTGTAATCCATTCAGCTGGGATGTGACACTGTAGGGGGGCTTTGATTCTGGTCAATAAGTGCCAATACGAAACGGCCATCACTCAGCAGGCTGTCCTGTCCACCAGCTTGCTCACTTGTTTCAGCTGTCAACCCCTATGTCAAAGGAGCTGCAAATTGCAGCGCTCCGGCGGACACATCACAAATGACTTTCCCATACAAACCTGAATGGGACAGGAAAGACGGACGCTGGAGGACTGCAAAATAGGCAGATCTCCCTCCAACGTCTAAATAAACCCATCTACGTATTTACAGAACACCATTGACAGTCGCTCATTATGCCACTTAGAGGTTGGGCTGTGGGGGTTCAGCCCAAGGTGGTGACAATCAGGGCTCTGTTTGGGTTTTCTTCCACATCTCTGTTCTCTGTGGGTTCTCATGGAGCGTACCACAAGGGAGCGGGGGATGAGGGGTAAATACCCTGACCCTGCCGTAGACCCTGACTAAAAGGAACTTGTAGATCACCACGTCCGCCCTGCATGCCACAGGGTTGCTGCTGGATACCAAACGCAGGGTGCACGCATGTGACTGACAGTAAAACCTGGCATCCTGAGACATTCTGGGTAAAAACAGCAAAACAGAACATTGATAATAAAGTCTGAAGTGAATGCCCGTTTACTGCAGTTTCTTTGTTATAAGTCTAACTCACTGCGGTGTCCTTCTAGGGATGTCTGGTCCCAACAGTTTAAAGAAAGGAACACAAACGGGATGCTGTTCACTTTGGTCCAATCCTGATGTAATTAGCTCAACTGTTCCTTTTATGTCACCTTGTTGGAGAGACAGTCTGATACACCGAGTGTGGGTGTATTTACGCCGTTCTCTGTCTGAGAGAGAGAGAGAGAGAGAGAGAGAGAGAGAGAGAGAGAGAGAGAGAGAGAGAGAGAGAGAGAGAGAGAGAGAGAGAGAGAGAGAGAGAGAGAGAGAGAGAGAGAGAGAGAGATCAACAGAGCAAACCAGGAGAATCTGTCAGAGTTTTTTGTCCTCCAGCAAGAGCACATCATGACTGGGTCTTATTGTCTGAACTCACACCCTCACACAGACCTTCCTTCCTCTCTCTGCCTACATCTCACTTCTGAACTTTTGTTTTTTTCTATCAAACTACACAACAAGAACTCTGTCCCTGTTTCTCTCAATCAGTAAAATCATTTAAAAGAAAAAGAACCTGTGGATGGTGTCTATCTCCAGCAGGCTCCGGGCATGCAGGCAGGGTACACCCTGGACAAGTTGCCAGTCCATCGCAGGGCAATACAGACACACACATTGCAAACAATCAAGTATAAACACACTCACACCTAAGTATAATTTAGAGAGGCCCCAGCAGGGGTGGACTGGCATGCTGGCACTGTCCCAGTGGGCCGCTTAGCCAAGTAGGCTGCTTGCCCAGCTTGTGCCGACACTGCTGCACAGTTGGTTATCTGCAGAACATTAGCTACATGGTAACCTGAAGCTAACAGAGTTTTTCCAGGCGTTTTTAGCAAGAAAAGCGTGGTAGAGCGATGACGTAGGAGTTGTTTTACCACGTTAGCATGTAGCTAATGTCCCGCTGATCTCCGCCCGTGGAGAATGAGCTGATCTGGAAGGCCAGGGCTCCCGGTCGCAGCGGTCTGGCCCTGCTTGTAATTTAACAGTCCCAGTCCATATTAGATCTCACATTCGGCCTAGAGACGAGTCCGCGGGTGGCAACACCCCCCCACCCCCACCGCTCTCCCAATGGGGAGGGCCAACAACGGGCCGACGATTCGTAAAAATCCCAGGGCCGAATTTTGGTCCCAGTCCACCCCTGGACCCCAGGCTGGGACGTGAACACAGGACCTCCCTGCTGCAAGGCAACAGCGCTAGCCAGTGCACCACTATGCAGCCCCTAGGTGTAAAGTATTGCATTCAATGTTGTGCTGCATGACAGGCTTTATTTTTACTCTCACGTGTAGCTTTATGATCTGCAAATGTACAAGTGGCTTTTTTCAGTAAATCTACTGTGGTCTCTAGTATAAACAAATGCTTAGGAGTTGATCCATGTAGGGACAAAAGCTCTGGCGCTCCTGTTTCCGGAAGTTAGCTGAATGAGTAGGGGGGTTGAAAACGGCACAGTTTTGAGTATTTCCTGATATCCTTGCCTCTGACTGGCTAACAGCAATGCAGCTCTTCCACTGACTCTATTTGATCTGCAGAAACGATGTTCTCTCCACAAGTAACACAAGCCTGGAGGAGTTCTGCCATGTGGTGGATTTGCTGATGCTAATTTTCTACTAGTTGAGCTGTGCTCTGCTGTCTCCTGGATGCTAAACCAATAACAGCCTTCCCCGTCGCGAGTCAAGCTGAGTGAGTCCATGAATGTTAGTTTATGTCATAATGTAGATCTATCAGTGGCGACGCAGGAAACTAGGTTCGGACTATTTTCAACCTGCGTGTTAAACTCAGAGTGTCGATCATATGTCAAATATACCAAGTAAGAAAACTCTTTGAACATCTTAGGTGTGTTCTTGCTGTGTCGTGGTTCTAATTCCATGCTGTCGTTCGTTTTTAAAACACAGAAACGGTTTCGTTACTTGTTCTTTCGCTACGATTCGTCTGCGGCTGTAGACCTCCTCAGGCTGACGAAACCTTTTCTGTGTTTTAAAAAAGAACAACAGCGTGGAAGTAAGACAACTGTTACGTAGTGAACTAGCTCTTTAAATGCACCGCTTGATCAGATTTTGCTCGTGTAATTTAAGGATTCCATACATAAAAGTTGATGTAGGGACTTCAGGGTGACACAAAACACTCGAGTGTGTGGGGAATATGTGCTGAAGCAAAAATGCAGAGCTGCTGAGTAGAGAGACGATAAATGATGCAATCATACTTCCTGGTCTCATCAGCTTATCTGGTACAAGTTTAGACGGAAATGATTTTAAACTAAACCAACCAACATCTGGAGGCGGTGAAGAAAAGAGACCCGTAGAGTTTTACCTTTTATGTGGGATAAGAGGCAAAATAAAGACTTGCTGCTGAATGTGATACACAACTGGGAGTTTTTACAGGTGGATATTATTCATGTTGGCTGAAAAATGTACACGATTATGAAGAGAATTGGTTCACGCACCCTCAACTGCACCACTGGCTGTGCTGTTTGAAGTACTTCTTTATTATTCCGAGGGCATTTCTAATCAAACACACATCCACACACTGATAAGCACACTGGAGCGATGTGGAGCTCGGTGTCTAAAGCCTGATTCACACGGCAAGATTAATATGCAGATGTTTGAATCGATTCTTCTGACTATCTAAAATGATAAATGACCTGCACTCATAACGTCTTTCTGAGTCAGAGGACTCTGATGTTCTTTACACCACCGTGAACCATTCATTCACACGCCAGCGAGGAAGTAGGGGGGAAGTGACATGCCCAGAGACACAACGACTGGCGTGGACAGAGCCAGGGTTCGAGCAGGCAACCCACCAGTTACAGGCTGGGCTTCTAACCCTAGAGCTAAAGTCACTGACCCCAAACAAAGATCAGTAATATCCAGCATGTTGGATCTTGTGTTCGATTGTCTGGCTCTGATATCACAGCGTGTGTGGTGTGCCACAAGGACAAGCTAAGGTGCTGCCTGTTGGATGTGACCTGTAGCCAATCAGAGAGTAAGGTGACAGAGGTGCAACTCACAGGGGAGTCCAAACCCTCTTTTTACTCCTCCGTCCAAGGATGTCAGATTGTTTTTAACATTGCTGGGGATAATAACAATGTTTGCCGAAACATTTGAGCCATGTCTGCCAAACAGCTGACATGCAGTGTCGACATCGTCTCCAGCCCAGTGGTCGACGCCGTCTCCAGCCCAGTGGTCGACGCCGCCGCCTCCAGTCCAGAAGTCAAGGACGTCTCCTGCAGCATCTCTGCCTCCGGTCACCGCCGGTCCTGCCCTCGCCAGGCGCAAGCCTCCCAGAACCCGTCGTCGCCTCCTCCTCTGCCCCAGACGCAGGACCCCGGACTCTACTGGCCCCTGCCTCCTCTCCATCGGTCCCTCAGTCCCTCTCGGCCCTCCCTCCAGGTCCCCCTCCTCCCGCCCTGCAGTGTTCCTATGGGCGTCTGGAATCCGCCCTTTGAGGGGGGGGTACTGTCACACCCTGTCCTGTCTCCCCATTCTGTTCAGTCATGTGTCTTTGTTAATTGCTCCCACCTGCCTCTCGTTTTCCAATCACCCAAGCTCCCAGCCCTCATGTATTTAAACCCCTTCAGTTCTGTGTCACTTGTTGGCTCATTGTTTCAGTGTCAGCGTGTTTATTATTAAAGCCTTTAATCGTTCATGTCTGACTACCTACCTTCTTCCCCCGCGTGTGGATCCTCACCTCTGCTTCACACATTAATGCCTGACACATTACCTGGGTGGGACTTTCAGGTACAGTCCATAGTTGGTTCCAATCTTAACTTGAAGACAGGGGTTATGTTGTCTCTATTGGTGATCACAATTAAAGCAGATCACCATGACACGTGGGGTCCCCCAAGGCTCAATTCTTGGACCACTGCTATTCATGCTCCCCCTGGGCCAGGTCATAAGCAATAACAACATTACCTATCATAGTTATGCAGATGACACCCAGATCTACCTAGCTCTATCACCTAGTGACTGTGCTCCCCTAGACTCACTCTGTCCGTGTTTGGAGCAACTTAATGACTGGATGCAGTCAGACTTCCTCCACTTAAACAAAGACAAGACTGAAACGATTGTATTTGGAAATAAAGATGGAAGATGGAGGTTATTGCTCAGCTTGGCTCCAGAGGAATAAAGACAAAGACCCAGGTTATAAATCTTGGTGTCATAACTGATTCAGACCTGAGCTTCACTGGTCACATCAGCGTTTTATCATCTTCATCAAACAGCACAACTCGGAGGTCTCATGTCCAGACACGACCCAGAGAAACTCATTCATGTGTTCATCTCCAGCAGGCTGGACTATTGCAATGGTCTTTTGAAAGGTCTTCCCAAAAAAGCTGTGAAGCAACTGCAGCTTATTCAGAATGCTGTTAAGTAGCATGGCTTGCCAGCTTGATGACACGTCTTTGCTCATCATCTAGAATATTTTGGTGGTGATCCATCGCTGACATAAACCATGAAACTCACAGAATGGTAGTAGGAAAATGATTGTGTGTTTGGAAAGTGGGCTGCAGTAACCAACTCTGACCACAGGATGTCAGTCTCACCTCATCTTTCATAATGCAGCTGTAAGTAAATGTGGCAGGAACAAAACTGTCAACTATAAATATTGGTGGGTGCATCCTGGAGTCCCAGGCTAAACGGTGCCTACGCTTCCACCATGTTTGTTTTTTTCGAAGTCACGTTTGATCTCGAGAGATGTTGCAAGATTTCCTGTCTGACTGGGAAATCGGTAGTTTGTAGTTTTTATGGTGTTGCTGCGCATCACCACACACACTATAAGGACCAAAACTGTTCCATTTGGGATATTTTTTGCAACATGTGGGGTCTCTCTGGGTTTGAAAATCGGCCAGCAGTTTTTAAATCCTGCTGTGTGAATCGGACCTTAGCAATGACGCTCCAGCAAGATGGAGATGGGTCAGCTTCCCCCGGGATCGGGAGGCCATGTGAGGAGATGTGAGTGAGGAGAAAAGCTGGTGCTGGAGCATTTTACAGCTTCATCTCTGTTAAGTGCTAAAATTACACACATTCATATTTTAGTTTAGGGCAAGACATTCTTCAAGATTATTAAGGTTACATAAGCATGTTGTGAATACATAACACAACACACACACACAGTTATAACCTTTTACATCATCTGCACAGAGACATATTTTATACCAGAGTCCTCATATCTCAGCAGAAATCTAATTTACACTTTAAAAGTCTAACCAATTCTCCTTTGTCTGCATATTCAAACAGAAAATGGCTGTGCAGGAGCTGACTGTCATCTTACAACGTCTGCAGAGTGCTGAGCTTATCAGAACCTGAGGGAAATCTAAATTAAATCTTTGTGGTGAATGGGCCCAGCTTTCAACTGATCTATTGTCACTCTCAACTATTAAAGTTATCTGAAACTAAAGACACATTTATCAAAGAAGTGTTTGGGTGATGTTTCCAACCCAAGAACTTTTGGAGAGTTTTATTTCAGAGCTAGGCGTTGGATTAACCCTTCCGACGTCATCATGTGGGCCTTAATACTTGATAAACGGTAGAGTTTGTTGGTTTAACAGATATTCTGGGATGATGATGCAGTAAGAAGGATGTTTAAAGCGTGAGTCTGTTTTGAAGTCAGCTTGTCACGTACTGACACCGGTGACACTAGAAAGCAGATGTGCTCTGTGACAAAGTCAAATGTGAACCAGGGTGTCGGTTTCTAAATATAAAGCTAGAAAGAACAAAGTATTTTTCTAAAAACACATTTCTAGAACTAAAACATACCGTCACTGAAAATCTGACGTGAAGGTCCAGGAAAAAGCAGAGAGTCATCACTTCTAGTTAGATATGGAAATGTACTGTACTAAAATCCATAATTTAGGGTTGCTGATAGTAGGGAGCCTAGTGTCCTGCCCTCCAGTCAGTTCGTGGGTCCCTGGACGGGGCGGTGAAGACTACTTTCTAATCCTCGTCTCATGCCCTGAATCACATACATGTTGTATTTCACTTAAAAAGAAAAGAAATGATGTGAGTTCCGACTATGTCTGTTGTTGAGATTTGTTAGCTTGTAAAAATTCACAAGTAAAATGATTACAAATCAGACGCTGCATATGCGATGTCACCACAGAGTCTCCTCCCCCCAGAGTAGCTGCTACTTACCACATGGCCAGATTTATGGTGGTTTTCTGCATGTCTAATGATACTTCTGTCATCCTGTACCAAGGATTCGAAGTTCGCTAAACTAATCTTCTCCTCTTCTCTGTGTCTGATTTGATGATGTCACTTTGGTGAGACAAACATTTGTAGTTTTATACGTCTTTTCACACAAAACCTAAAATAATCACTGTCTTAGCATCAAAATGTTTTTCATATTTTCTTATTTCCAGGGACCCGGAAGACGGGCGTGACTTAGGCTCGGTAAATCTAGCGTCTAGCCAATCAGAGGACAAGAAGGCAGGATCCTCCACTGATCTGATGATTGTGCCCTGCACTGATGGACAGAAAAAGACTGCTCTGGCAAGAGAGAATTCAATGATTCAAGAATGGATCAAACCAGTGCTTTTAGTGGGCCGGTATGCACTTTGAAAACTTACCTCTCAAACCTACTGCATGCACACTGGAAGCATCAGCGGTGCGGAACGGCAGTGGAGCGTCACTGCTTCAAACAGAATCCATCTATGGGGTGATTCAAACAAAAATAGATGGGGTTCTATTTTGCCGCGCGCTGCTTCTGGGATGCAATCATTTCCACAGTTAACATAGGGCCAGACAGGAAATCACACATGTTTCAGTGTAAAAGCCCCAGTAATTAAATAAAAAAGTCTGTTGCAGCGATGCGATTTCATATCTATGTAGATTACGTCACTACAAATGACCTAATGGCTTGTTTACTCCCAGCATTGTTCCAGAAGTGCTGTAGTGTGTTTTTCATGACTTCAACCCTGGCAGTGGGGAGGGACAACATCATACATGACATCAAATGGCAACATCAGACATGATTTCCTTCTTATTGGCTTAACGGCAGACGACATAAACTCGAAGGATTTTGTGATCTCACGAGCTGAGCGAGGAGCACAGCGGAAAAACCGCTTAGCCTGTCCCGGTGTGTACTGGAGTGCAGCAACATTCATGAGTACGCCTTTCCACTGCCATTCACACTGATGCTTCCAGTGTGCAGAAAAGGTCAGAGTACCGGGAGTTCTGTTGAGCATACTGTGATTATCGGAGCTGTTTCTGGCCATCTATCATCCTTCCCACCCACTCACACTGCTGCACTCCATGGTAACGTCTCATGATTGCTGTAACTCCTTCTCCTTGGTCCTCCTCTCAGCTGGTTCTGAACATCTCCACCAGTATCATTCACACTAAAACATGCTCTGCTCACCTTACTCCATCATTAGCTTCTCCCTATTTACCATATTCACTTCAGGATGCTGTTGTCCCCTGCAAAGCCACCCAAGACCTAGCTCCTTCATACCTGCCTCAACAACTCTCAGGTCATCCCCACCCATCCACCTCTCCCTTCAGCTGCCTGTCTAACTACCATGACCTGTATCTGAATCTGAATCTTATAAACAAACAATCCTATAGGGAGCCCAAGTCACATCCATCTGCTTTCCATGGAAGTAAGAAAAAAATGAATGCTAGTCAGTAACTTAAAGTTATTTTCCAGTCCCGTTTAAGGAATTCACACATGATGCTCATGAACTTTAAAAATACGTTCTGATACCAAGAAAGCGCTTACTGTTGAACAGCAGCAAAAGTAATTTTAGGTTTTTTGTGAAAATACGTAGAAAACTACAAATCTGGCCACTGACGTCATCGAACCGGACATGAAGAACAAAATGGCTGTGGGTTTAGCGAACTTTGATTCTTTCTTCCAGGACAAAAGAAGGAGCAAATGCAAACGATCTGGCCATGTGGTGAGTGAAGTTATGCAGTAATGCCTAGGGCTGGGCGATATGGCAAGAATAGAATATCACGATTTTTCCAATATTTTATCACGATTTCGATTTTATCACGATTTTTTTATCCATGAATAGCTTAACTTCAATTGCGTATTAAAGAAGAGAAACATTGAATAAATAAACATTTATTCATATTAGGGATAATCAGCACAGTGCTAACACACTTATATTTTAAACTCACACCAGAGATGATAAAAGCCCTGAGAGAAACAATTACAAAAATCAGTTTTTCTCGTTTTTCAAGTAACTTAACATAAATTAAAATCGTAAACATATTTAAAGTGCAAACATGTCAATTGCAAACGTATTGTGCAAACATTAACTTGTTCAAAATACTATGTAGCTCCCAGTTGCTCATGTAGTGGATGGTTAAGCTCAAATACGGCTCTGATGTGCGGCTGGACCAGAGATCGCTTGTGGTAGCAAAAAACTGCTCATTCTGAATATTTTCTGCAACTCTCACTTTGCATTCAGCGTACATGCGTGGAATGGCTGTGTTTGAAAAATACTTGCGGCTGGAAAACTCGTAGTGCGGATCCAATGTTTTTATCATGTTCTTAAATCCCGCTCCTACTGTTCGCACGGGACACAAATATTTAACCAAGTGGTACGTCACTGCATCTGTCACGCTGTTCCATCGTCTGCTGTCTCTGTCGTAGGGAGTGAGTTTTGTGAGCAAGGGCGTCAGTTTGTTTTCAGAATTGCTGGGGACAATAACCATACACTTGAGAGGGGTTTAAAAATTGCTGGGGACAATAAAGTAGGCTAGCACAGGGGTCGGCGGCTCTGGAGCCGCATGCGGCTCTTCCATCCATCTGATGCGGCTCTCTTTGTAAAATAATGAATGGATATTTAAATAAAAAGTTTTATATTTTACTGCATTAATTTTACATCTGTATGCCAATTCTAAATGTAAAGATTGTCTGCGTAAACCTGAACAGGTCCAACCCGGTCTTACTGTGAGACCGGGTTGACGCGTCACGCTTGTGCGTAATCATATGCGCTTCCTGAGCTGGAGGATGTCAGATTCTGGGCTTCTCCTCAGACAGGTTCCTGGATGCGTCGCCACATTGGAGACAGGAACAAGCACTATTCAGCCAAAGTTTCATAATCAGGTGTGGCAGTGTGAGTGTCCTGTCACAGTGTCCCGATAAATCATGCGCCCTGGCTACTTGGTCAAGGGGTTGTCCCTTTGGCTGACTGGTTAGAGCGTATGACTCTCACCTGGGAGTCTGGGGATCGAATCCCGCCTGGGCCCTCGTTTCTCCACCTTGCCACATATTGACGGATAAACTCAAGGATGTTGGTTGTTTTGAAAGAATTACCCCGACTCACACTGATGCGCATGGATGAGCTGACATTTTAATCGTTAACGCACATCGCGGAGGTAACTTGATTCCCATCAGAACATCAGAGCTTTATACTGGACACTGTGTTCAGCGCGGCTCGGAGTGCCCACGGTGGACAGTGAGCTGAAGATCTGAGGGGTTTGCAGCGCAGTGCAGAACCACGGTGCATGCGATGATTTCCTCCCACTGAAGCGGTCTGGAAAGCCGGTCTCTCTGAGGGATGTCACTTGGAAAAATGTTCTTTTTATGAAATTATGAAACTTTGGCTGAACAGCGCTTGTTCCCGTCTCTAATATGGAGACGCATGACGCATCCAGTCTGAGGCAAAATAGCTCTTCAGCTCAGCAAGCACCTGTAGAGACATTTGATCACGCACAAAGTTCATGTGGAGCAGAAGCGGTCGGGCACGGCAGGTGGAATGTTTCTAGCCTACATGAAGTGAAACTGTTTAATTTTAACATTAATATGTTACTGGACACGCTGGTCTGGTTGGTTAGACCAGTGTTTGAAGTGGAAAACACACACACACACACACACACACACACACACACACCAATTAAAATAATGCTGATAGCGTGGACTAGAAGACAGGTGGTGGGTTACGTATTTAAATGATGATCAGGCTGCTGTAAAATGTAATCTCCATCCACATCCAGACACAATTATACTCTATTCTTTCTCTATTTGCTCTGCTCTTGTCTGGGATGACGTAGCTAATGGTGCGCGCGACGCGCCTAACTAGCGGCTGATGCACATTTTACGCATTTGGAGAGATGGGCTGGATGCTCTGCTTTTACTGGAAGATGGTCCACTTAACGCACGGGTGTAGACTAAATATTAATGACAAATAATTGAAAATTAAATTGTGAGTTTTTACTTCATATTTTAGAAATAAAAATGACGGGGGAACACATTTATGACGTCTTTTTAAACGAAATTTTCTAGCGCGACCTGCCTGCTTCACTTAAGTCACTGCTTATTAAGGTCCGTCCAGAATTACCGTGGCCCACCCAAAAATGAAAACCTGGTGCCGCGCCAGTTCTAAACCTCTGCAAATGGTTGTTCTTCACTTTATCAAACTAAGACTTTGTACAGCTAATGTCAAGATGTAAAATGATGAATTCAGTCGAGCTCTTCCGTCCCTCCCTCTCCTGCTCTCCTGGAAACCCGACATCGGCTGTCAGAAGTGGAGGTGAAGAAGGAGATGAGGCAAACAGAGTGAGTGTGACGTAAAGAAACCAGACTGGGGTGGAGGTGAGCAAAACAGAAGGAAAAGTGTGGGTGTTGAATCCCCCACGGGTGCGACGTCCATGCGAGCGACCGGTACCGGCTGCTGTCACCTGGTTGTGAGCAGCGCTCTGCTGTCTGAGGGTAGGCCCCGCCCACAATGCTGCGGCTACTGCGGTGTTTTCTTTACTGTGGGAAACGGGTAATAATGGCTCTTTGATGGGAACAGGTTGCCGACTCCTGGATAAGATCTGAGCTGGTAAAACAAAAATCCTCATCAGCAGACTTTTTTTAAAGTGGGGGGGACACAGCTGCCAATCACAAATTTTGCCGGGGACATGTCCCCGGCGTCCCCGGTTAAAATGACGCCTATGTTTGTGAGTGTCTGTTAGCGTTTGCTGCCTGGAAGAAGCGCTAGCCGCTGCAGCCGCAGGCTTTTTAGCTTTAGCTGCCAGCTGGCTCTCATTGTATTGTTTGGGATGCCTTCTTTTCAAGTGATTAAACAAGTTTGTGGTGTTGCCATCACTTGCCTTGACGCTCTCCTTGTAAATGGCGTTTCGCTGCTCTTTGTCATCTGGTGAAAAACCAAACCAGTTCCATAAAACGGACAAGGCGTTCCTCTTCGGAACGAAAACCTCGCTGTCGCTCTCAGCCGCGGCCGAAGCCATGTTTGTTCACACACAGGTGAAAACAAGCGGGGCACTAATATATTACTATGACTCACTCTGATTGGTTAAGGGTCAAACAAAGGCGTGTCATTCGCCTGAGGTAGGTTCCCTTTTCATTCAGAGGCAGACTTTCAACAGCAGAGCTGTGAATCGTGATAAAAAGGTCTCTCAAAAATGACAGACCGTCAGATGTGTAGATCGTAAAACGGTCTAAAATCATCATATCGCCCAGCCCTAATGTGGAGAACCAGGTAGGTAGGTTTTAACTGTTGCTAATCTGCAACGCCTGCCTCCACAGGGTTAAATAGAAACACGCATGTCATTCAGGGTGTAAGGCAAAGAGAAAAGGGACCCACGAGATTAGGCCCCCTATAGGGGACGTTAGGGATTTAGTCAAAAGACTATTGAGTCTAATATAAAATCAATAGTATTCATCCTGTTTGTCTGTAAGCTTAATTCGTAAGAAAGATGCTGCTTGTTTTTTTTTTTCAAAATATCAATATCAGAGGATAACTAAGGTACGACAACAGAGAATGTGTTTTATTATCATTAAGAAACCTGCAAACGCCTGCTCTTACTAACACTCTCTCTCTCTCTCTCTCTCTCTCTCTCTCTCTCTCTCTATATATATATATATATATATATATATATATATATATATATATATACCGACATAAGTAAATATATATATATATATATACATATATGTGTGTGTGTGTGTGTGTGTGTGTGTGTGTGTGTGTGTGTGTGTGTGTGTGTGTGTGTGTGTGTGTGTGTGTGTGTGTGTGTGTGTGTGTGTGCTTGTGTGTGAGAGATATCTCACACACACACACACACACACACACACACACACACACACACACACACACACACACACACACACACACATATAGATGCATGCCTTTGCACAATTTGCATCTGAATACTAACTTTTGTTCAGAAATTCAAGAGTCCTTGGAGATTTAGCACATTCTGCTCAGAGCCAGGCATGCTAGTGGGAACAAAGTCTCACATTAGCGAAGCTCTGCCAGCCTCAATTATGACCAAAGGGACTGGCTTGATAATGTTGCAGCGGACCACATTCAGTCCAACTTCCCTGGCCACTTCCTTTTCAGCGGTGCTATTTAGTAGATGGAAAATGTGTCTGTAAAGGACGAGAAGGAGAAGAAGAGGAGAATCTCTGCTGTGGCATTCTGTTTGATGCTGTTCTGCTTTACATGGAAACCGTGGTCTGAGTCTACTTTTTATTTGGAGCAATCCATCTGCAGTCAGTCGACTTGGTCTTTGTTCTCTTGCCTGCCTTTTTTACTTTTCTCACACTTTTTCCGTCTGAAAACGTTTGAGAGAGAATCTCAGAGTGTGGCTTTAAGTTTGAGGGCTGCTCGCTCCACATTTCACATGCATTATGAGACACCGCTGATTCAATTGCAAGCACACAATGACTCTTCCTGCTTTAATATGTAATATATGTGCTTCTCCCCTCATATTCCGTCTGTTTTGTGCCTCTCGGGGGACCAGAGATTGGATGAATCAGACTTCTTGCCTCTTTCAAATCCCAAATGTGTTTTATTTATAGGCAAAATAGTCCATTAACGCCTCGGAAAAGTCTGAAAAGATGCATCAGCTTCTCTCTGCGAGTCCTCTCAGCCTCACTTGAACTGTGATCCTTGAAGTGCAGATGATGGTTGCTGGGCAGTGTGAGGCGTCCGGTGTGTGTTTTCAGCGCTCCATGCTCGCTGCTGTCTTACCACCGTGCCCATGCTGTGACACGGGCAGCCCTGTGGTCCCTACATTCATAATTCAGTCTGATCAATAAAACATGCATGACATGAGGTTTTTTTCTGGTGATGCAGCGGCGCTGTCTCTTAGAGCCTCTGTACAAGCGCATCACCGAAGAGCAAAACTTTCCCTCTGTGTTCTTACTTCCAGGCATCACTTGGCATTAGTGTAACCTCAGATGATCCTTGTTTCAGCTGCATGCTCTTAGAGGCGGGTTCCCTGTGATCTCATATTCTGCTGCTTACTCCCACAGCCTTCCTCTCTAAGCCCCTGGCTTTTAATGAGTTTTGCTGACAGAGATGTTTACTCGTGTTGTCTTCTGCTTCTGTCTAAATGGCAAAAATCCCTTCTTTCTCCCCTCTGTATCGGGCTGAATCAGCATTGTCGTTTCACAGTTCACCGAGAGCGAGGAGCTGATGCGGGCGTAGGAAAACCAGCTCTGAAGTCATTCCAGTTTACATGAGCCGCTCAGCCCACCTGACGTTATAAATGCATGCTAATCGTCACTCCGCTCAGAGCTGAGGACAGAGAACAGCTGTTTCCTCAGCTGCCGTTTTCCATCAGTTGCTCATTTCTGCACGTCCACACGTTTCCAAGCGCTAATGGCATCAGTCTGGTTTGACGTGGTGTTTTCATCCACTGCTGTCTTTTGTCTTTCATATAGTACCCGCCGCCCAGTGAGATAAACAATTTGAGCAGATGAAGTAAAGGGAGAGAAGCTGAGAGCAAACTGTGAAGAATTAACGGTGTGTGTCAGTTATAGCTGATAAAAGCCTGAAAATCCAATTAGTCCTTAGTTTCAGGTGGAGGAGGGAGGCTTTCATGGGAATAATGTCAAGAAATCTCCACATCCCAAGCTTTACAATAACACTGAATTAAAGTAATTGGCTACTGATGGATCAGCAGGAAAAAGCTTCTTTATGGCTGTTTGATCTATTATTGTAGTCGTCCCTGATTGGCTTTGCCCACATCCGCTTTATGAAAAGATAAACACATATCAAAGGCAATACCTTCACCATACCATACTCCTCTTCATCATAAATCTCCTCTTAATTCAGCATGAATGTCCCAGAAATCATTAATGAAGAAAACCTCACTGATCATGGATGAGTTCAGACAGGAAGTTCTTTAATACGTTGTCTCAAATGGTGGATTACCTTGATGCTGGGGTTTGTTTCATCTCAGGCCAAAGATGAAGGAGGGATTCAGGCAGACAGGAAAAACAAAAAGAAAGCAAGGACGGTGTGAAACAGCCCAGCGCCTCGGGTCAGAAATGGTACGCTCCCCCAGGGAGAACCACATGCCCTGGGAGGAGAAACCCAGAGCAAATACAGCTGCTGTCATACCAGTGTGTGTGTGTGTGTGTGTGTGTGTGTGTGTGTGTGTGTGTGTGTGTGTGTGTGTGTGTGTGTGTGTGTGTGTGTGTGTGTGTGTGTGTGTGTGTGTGTGTGTGTGTGTGTGTGTGTGTGTGTGTGAAGCACAAGCGTTGAGGGAAAGGGGAGATGTGTGGGTGTTTCTGCCGTAGGGACAGCCTTAACGAGCAAAATCTGGACAACAGCGTGAAGACCAAAGAGAATCTGGAGGAATGCAGCTTTTTACATTCAGCTCACTCCGCCTTCATCTAGCTGGGCTCTGAAAAGGGTGTGTGTACTTGTTTAACTATCCTACTTAGGACCAAAACTGGCATATCCACCATCCTCTGAAGACTGATTAGGACCAAAACCTGGTCCTAACATGGTGGACCCCTGATTTAGGCTTGGGGTGAGGTTTAGAGGTGAGATGTGAATTGAGCCTCTGTTACAGTTAGGTTTAGGAATACACTGGTTAGTGTAGGGGTAAGGGCTGGGTTACGTATGAATGCAGTTAACAACATCAATGGAAGTCAATACAAAGGTCTAATGTGGATAGAAAAACAAACTTGTGTGTGTGTGTGTGTGTGTGCGTGCGTGCGTGCGTGCGTGTGTGTGTGTGTGTGTGCGTGCGTGTGTGTGTGTGTGTGTGTGTGTGTGTGTGTGTGTGTGTGTGTGTGTGTGTGTGTGTGTGTGTGTGTGTGTGTGTGTGTGTGTGTGTGTGTGTTACATTTGTTGGTCTGTTCCACCCTTTGCACCAGATCAAACCCTGTTCCTGTTGGATCGGTCTTGAGGAGATGGTGAAGTCCCACCAGACGACGCTTGCTTCTGTATTTTATATAGTCTTCATTTTGAAAACATGTGTTGCTTTGAGCATGGACTCCTGTGGACGTACAAACACACTAACAGTGTGAGACAGTGGAGCATCTCTGCAAGCGATCAGATGCTGGTGCTGGGTTTTATGAGCGTGGTCACTGAGCTGTAGCGCCATGCTGATTAAACACCAACAGTACATTTCTGAGCTTATCGTTTCTTTTAAAGCAAAACATAAATGTCAAAGTTTAGCCAAACGAAAGGTGTGTTATTGTAATATATTTGTATAAACAGCTTCATCTCATGAAGATTTATTAAACATCTTATTGCTTTTCTGTATTTATAGCAATTTCAAACAATGGATGTAAGTTTTACAGTAATCTTAAAGTGAGGTGGGATGGCCACACGTAACTGTTACATGTAACTGCTACATGCAACGGCTACATGTGACAGCTACATGTGATGGCTACATGTGACGCTACATGTGACAGCTACATGTGATGGCTACATGTGACGCTACATGTGACAGCTACATGTGACAGCTACATGTAACTGCTACATGTGACGCTACATGTGACGGCTACATGTAACTGTTACATGTGACGGCTACATTTGACGACTACATGTGACGGTTACATGTAACTGCAACATTTGATTACTACATGTGACGGCTACATGTAACTGCTACATGTGATTACTACATGTGACGGCTACATGTAACTGTTACATGTGACGGCTACATTTGACGACTACATGTGACGGCTACATGTGACGGTTACATGTAACTGCTAAATGTGATTACTACATGTGACGGCTACATGTAACTGCTACATGTGTTTACTACATGTGACAGCTACATGTAACTGCTACATGTGACGCTACATGTGACAGCTACATGTAACTGCTACATGTGACGCTACATGTGATGGCTACATGTAACTGTTACATGTGACGGCTACATTTGACGACTACATGTGATGCTACAAGTGACAGCTACATTTGACGACTACATGTAACTGCTCCATGTGATGGCTACATGTGACGGCTACATGTGACTGCTACATGTAACTGCTACATGTACATGCGACGGCTACATGTAACTGCTACATGTGATTGCTACATGTTACTGCTACATGTAACTGCTACATGTACATGCGACAGCTACATGTAACTGCTACATGTGATGGCTACATGTAACTGCTACATGTGACGCTACATGTGATGGCTACATGTGATGGCTACATGTAACTGTTACATGTGACGGCTACATTTGACGACTACATGTGATGCTACAAGTGACAGCTACATTTGACGACTACATGTAACTGCTCCATGTGATGGCTACATGTGACGGCTACATGTGACGGCTACATGTAACTGCTACATGTACATGCGACGGCTACATGTAACTGCTACATGTGATTGCTACATGTGACTGCTACATGTAACTGCTACATGTACATGTGACAGCTACATGTAACTGCTACATGTGATGATTACATGTAACTGCTAAATATGATGGCTACATGTAACTGCTACATGTGATGGATACATGTGATGACTACATGTGACGGCTACATGTGATGGCTACAAGTGACAGCTACATTTGACGACTACATGTAACTGCTCCATGTGATGGCTACATGTGACTGCAACATGTAACTGCTACATGTACATGCGACGGCTACATGTAACTGCTACATGTGATGGCTACATGTGACTGCTACATGTAACTGCTACATGTACATGCGACAGCTACATGTAACTGCTACATGTGATGGCTACATGTAACTGCTACATGTGATGGTTACATGTAACTGCTAACTATGATGGCTACATGTAACTGCTACATGTGATGGATACATGTGATGACTACATGTGACGGCTACATGTAACTGTTACATATGACGTTACATGTAACTGTTACATGTGATGCCTACATGTGACGGCTACATGTAACTGCTACATGTGACGGCTACATGTGATGCTTACATGTGAGGGCTATATGAAACTTCTACATGTGAGGGCTACATGTAACTGCTACATGTAATGGCTACATGTAACTATTACCTGTGATGGCTACATGTAACTGCTACATGTGACGGGCTACCTGTAACTGCTACATGTGATGGCTGCATGTAAATGCTACATGTTACGGCTACATGTAACTGCTACATGTGACGGCTACATGTATTTGTTACATGTGACCGCTACATGTGACTGCTACATGTAACTGTTACATGTGACGGCTACATGTAACTGCTATATGTTACGGCTACATGTAACTGCTACATGTGACGGCTACATGTAACTGTTACATGTGGTGGCTACCTGTAACTGCTACATGTGACGGCTGCATGTAACTGCTACATGTGACAGCTACATGTGACGCTACTTGTGATGACTACATGTGGCAGCTACATGTAACAGTTACATGTGATGGCTACATGTGACGGCTACATGTAACTGCTACATGTGATGACTACATGTGGCAGCTACATGTAACTGTTACATGTGACGCTACATGTAACAGTTACATGTAACTGCTACATGTGATGACTACATGTGGCAGCTACATGTAACTGTTACATGTGACGCTACATGTGACGGCTACATGTGATGACTACATGTGACAGCTATATGTAACTGCTACATGTTACTGCTTCATGTGATGGCTACATGCGATGGCTATATGTAACTGCTACATGTGATGACTAGATGTGACAGCTACATGTAACTGCTACATGTTACTGCTTCATGTGATGGCTACATGCGACGGCTACATGTAACTGTTACATGTGATGGCTACACGTGACACTACATGTGACGGCTACAAGTAACTGCTACATGCGACGGCTGCATGTAACTGTTACATGTGACGGCTAAATGTGACAGCTACATGTAACTGCTACATGTGACGGCTACATGTGACAGCTACATGTAACTGCTACATGTTACTGCTTCATGTGATGGCTACATGCGACGGCTACATGTAACTGCTACATGTGATGACTAGATGTGGCAGCTACATATAACTGTTACATGTGATGGCTACACGTGATGCTACATGTGATGCTACATGTGATGACTACATGTGTTAGCTACATGTAACTGCTACATGTGATGGCTACATGTAACTGCTACATGTGATGACTACATGTGACAGCTACATGTAACTGCTACATGTAACTGCTTCATGTGACGGCTACATGTAACTGCTAAATGTGACGGCTACATGTGACGCTACATGTGACGGCTACATGTAACTGCTTCGTGTGACGGCTACATGCGACAGCTAAATGTAACTGCTACATGTGTCGACCACATTCATTGTCGATGATCAGGTCACACACATCCTAGCATGAATATCTTGCTGTGTGAACCGAGTCAAACCTGAACACAGCTAGGACCAGAGTTTTTTACCATATTCCTAAAACAGCAGACATAAGTAAGTGTTGTTTGATAAACCTTAACACTTCTGATATTTTTGCCCTAAATGATGATTTTGGCCGAAATATTGCTGCTGAACTTGACCCCTGAGGTCACCGTTCAGCTGCCAGTGCTAATATTTAAACCTGGAAATAATCACAAAGGTTTGTATAAATAACCACAGGATGCTAAATCGAGGATGATTTTAACATTTATAGAGGAAGTCAGCAGTAATGCTGTAAAATTTGGTAGACTGGTTTGGCCTAGCTGTTAGCTCATCAATCCTGTCTACTATAAATTGTGTCTTGGAACTGAGGCTGTTCAGGCAGTCGTTGTTTTTTTGCACATAGTTTGAAACGTCTGAGTTATCCATTTGATTCTAATGTTTTCATTACCTTCCTGTTTCACACTAGTTGTTTTTTTATCTGGACAGCCGGGTAACTTCTACAAACCCGTTGTTGTTGTTGTTGTTGTTGTTGTTGTTGTTGTGGTTGTTAACTGTAGTTGTGAGGAGGAGCGGTGTTCTGTTTTGTTGCAGCATCTAAACCTTTTTAGTTTTTCCACTGTGGACACATTAACATAAACTTTCTCGGCTTTTCTTTGTTTTCTGGTGCATTCGCTTTCCTTTAGAGTTCTTTTGTCTGCTGACATCGTCACCCCGCTCACCGACCCCTGCTCTCATCCTGTCTCTCCTTCACCTCCTCCTCCCACCCCTCTCAGGGGGAGGTAAGGTCTGAGCTGGCCCCAGGCCCATTAGCCCCAGCCTGGCAGCCAAGTGCTCATCACCAGGGATCATTACAAGCAGCCAATGACACCGCTCTAATGCATCATTAATGATTGATTAACGAGCTGAGCTCAGCCCAAACGGGTGCATTTACGTGGAAGAACACCCTGTAATGGCTGTGTATGGCTTACATCTGCTGTTTTCTAACGTGGTCTGTGTGTGTGTCAGTCTGGAGGTTTTATTCTCATCAGTCCCTTCCTGTGTCCTGTTCCCAGGCTGTGAGAGTGTCTTGAATTACGGACTGAGGAGGAGAGGCTGCAGGTCGGCGCGATGGCTGCCGTTCTCCCTCTTCTTCTTCTCATTTCGGTCCTGGCTGGAGTCCTTCCTGAAGTGCAGGGATCAGGCTACCTGTCCGGTTATCGCCTCAGGTCTCGGTTGCAGAGGGACCGCCATGTGAGAAATGTTCGACCCAACATCATCCTAATTCTCACGGATGATCAGGACTTGGAACTGGGTAGGACCCTGTTAACCTTCACTCTCTGACCCTCCTGTTTGTGTCCCGCATCCCATGAGTATGCTGTCCATGTAGAGCTGATGACATTTGCTGGGGAAAGTCGGCCTAATGCTGCCTCCTGGCAACATAACAGCTGGTTCACTCAAAGTCATGTGCTCTCTGTGCCAACTCTGGTTCTGGCATGAAATGAGTGCAGCAGCCTATGGCTCCCATTGTCTGGTTGCCAGATCCTGGCCATCTCCCGAGCCACTTAAGTCCTTTAGCAGCAGATTGGGTTGGAGTAGCTGCATAATGGCCTCTGTGACATCTTTTGTCCTTGTGTGATCGCAGTGAGAGGACTTCCATTCAAATGGAGGAATTTATGGTCAAGCATCTGTTTCCCCCAAACAATCCCTTTCAGCCCTAACACGTCTGAGTGGGTCACGGTTTACCAAAAAGATTTATTCCCTCATTTAACTCCAACTCTTGTTCTTCTCCTACCGTGTTCCTCCCTCGCCTATCTTTACACTTCTGCCTGCTAAGTCTCTGCATGTTCCTGAATCACTCTCTCCTCTTCCTCTCCAACTGCTTTGTATCCCCTCGGGGTCCCCTCCCTTTCAGTTGTGAACCATTGAATCTTAGCCTCCCATCCCCTCACATAAATTCTTGTTTTCTCTTCCTGTCACTCCGGTTTCATTCTCAGGTTCAATGCAGGCAATGAACAAAACTCGGCAGATCATGGAGAAGGGAGGCACACATTTTTCCAACGCTTTCTCCACCACACCCATGTGCTGCCCGTCGCGCTCCTCCATCTTGACAGGGAAGTACGTGCACAACCACCACACCTACACCAACAACGAGAACTGCTCCTCGCCGTCGTGGCAGGTGCACCACGAGCCACACACCTTCGCTGTGCACCTCAACAGCTCTGGCTACAGGACAGGTGAGCTCTGCCAACTCTTTAACACGCCTGATTCCCACTTCAGTCGCTTTTTGAGAGGGAATAACATGTTGCTCACGGGATTTGCCCTCAGCCTTTTTTGGGAAGTATCTGAATGAGTACAGTGGCTCCTACGTGCCCCCTGGCTGGAGGGAGTGGGTGGCGCTGGTGAAGAACTCCCGCTTCTACAACTACACCCTCTGCAGAAATGGAGTACGAGAGAAACACAGCAGCGACTATCCAAAGGTATCCGAGCTTTCCCACCTCTGGAGGAGGCATCACATCTGCCCTCATGCGTTCACGCTCTGACAGAGCCAATCAGGAGAAATTCCTGCTTTTACAAAATTCAGAATGAGATAACTTTATCAGATTTCAGAGCTGTTCCTGTAACCCACAGCCTCACATGACACAGCCTTAAATTAGGATGGTTTTCTGTTTACAAATGATGGAGTTACAGATGATTTAGTAAAAAATGACTATTCATCACATGTAAGGGTGTGTGATATAGTCATCAGATCATTTTAGACCAACTGTTTTGATTTAGCTAATGTTGGTTTTCTGAGGCGGCCATCTTGAATTGGGTTGATCAGATGCTGATGAAGACTTTCTAAGAGTTTCATTAAAGTTAAAGTCCCATTAGTTGTCACACACACAGGTGTGTGTGTGAAATTTGTTCTCCGCATTCGACCCATCCCCTGGGGGAGCGGTGAGCTGCAGACACAGCCGCGCTCGGGAACCATTTGGTGGTTTAACCCCCCAATCCAACCCCTTACTGCTGAGTGTCAAGCAGGGAGGCATTGGGTCCCATTTTTCAAAGTCTTTAGTATGACCCGACCAGGAATCGAACCCTGATCTCCCAGTCTCAGAGCGGACACTCTACCACTAGGTCACTGAGCCACTGAGCCTAAAATCTGTTCAGTGATCCAGGAGAAATCCTGCAAACAAACGTAGAGATAGAAACATGAGAAGGAACACTATCAATATATTTACATGTGATCCAATAAAAACACTTTTTGTTTGGGTTTGGCCAATCTGAGACAATCAGGATACAAAGGGAGAATAAAGGTCTTAAAGCCATAATCTGCAACGTTTCCAAATTTTTCATTTTCTTGAACCAGTTTGTGCTAAAATGACCCGTTATAGGGTTGATGCAGTGTCACTCAGACCCCACCAAGATGTTAAAAACACCAACATGCAGTCGGGAGATAGTTTCTGCTTTTGTTCCACTTGGGATCTGGTACTGAAACCAGCCTGCATGCATGCGTGCGTGTGTGTGTGTGTGTGTGTGTGTGCGTGTGTGTGTGTGCGTGCGTGTGTGTGTGTGTGTGTGTGTGTGTGTGCGTGTGTGTGTGTGTGTGTGTGTGTGTGTGTGTGTGTGTGTGTGTGTGTGTGTGTGTGTGTGTGTGTGTGTGTGTGTGTGTGTGAGAGAGAGAGAGACCGTTAACATCACTGGTGGATTCCATCTACAGGACTACCTGACGGACATCATTACCAACGACAGCATCAACTACTTCCGTCTGTCTAAGAGGATGTACCCTCACCGTCCCATCATGATGGTTCTGAGCCACGTGGCTCCACACGGTCCCGAGGACTCGGCCCCGCAGTACAGCGCTGCCTTCCCCAACGCCTCCCAGCACATGTAAGGATCTAAAACCTCTGAGCTCTGTGACCGCATCGAGGCACCAAGTCGCTGCCCTCTGACTGTATTCAGCCTATAAACCTGAGTGGTGAAGTGTTTATTCCCAGTTAGCGTTTATTTTGGTTGATCTCTGTGGGACAGTGCTGAGGCTCCCACGGGGACTGTGCTGTTCGCTAGCACATGACTCATTCCTGCGTTCACGCCTCCCGCCGTTTGACACCAATTCTATCATTTCAGCTCCATCTTGTCTTCCTCTGCCTGCAGTTTGCTGCTGGCTGTTCAGACCTCACACTCAGTGCTGCGCTCCAGTTTACTGGTCTGGTGTTGTTCACATTGTGTTTTCATTTTAATAATCCCTCCAAGTCTGTGTTGTTAAATAAAAAGAAGCATAAACGAGGGTTATTTAACGTAGACACACTCTGCACCTGGACTGGATCTCTAGTGCTGCTAGCTAACGGCAAACCCACTACTGGCCTCCAGAGATGTATCTAAGGCCAGTAATGAGATTGTAGTTTCCACTGCTTCCCTCCAGCCCCCTCACACACTCACACTGCTCCATCTAATCCCTCCAGCATCATTAACCTGTGTCACACAGCTTTTATACACAGAATATTCACAAAACCCAACCCCAGTGTCTTTGAGCTAACTTTTAATTGCTCTCTCTCTATCTCTCTGCATAAATGCACCGTTTCCTGGGGTTCTCTGGTTATTTTCCTCTCTCTACCTCCACCTGTCCTCGTCCACCAGAGGAGACGAGAGGGGAAGTAAAAGTGAAGCACCAGTCTGGTGACAAAACCTCACACTGTTGCTTGTTTTAAACTAGATTACAGGCAAAACCTTGTGACAGTAACAGATCTAAAATCAAATCAACCCACCTGAAAATTACACCTACCTTC